>NC_092686.1:39671377-39891410 GCF_964275005.1 Diadema setosum
TCTTGATAACGCGGGGTGCAATTTCATCATCTCCAACAAAGGTTATTTTAGCAACATCTCTTTCAACAACTTTGTCATCAAGAACATCTAGAGTTGTGACGCAGGAAGATACGCCATCCATTGAAACTACGGAGAAATTTTCCACAACGGACGTTTCATCAACATCTTTACCAACGATAGCATCTGCAACGGTCATCCTGGAAGGAACTTCTCCGAGTAAAGCAACGGAATACGTAACTCCTTCATCTCCAACTTCTATTACATCACAGGCAAATCTAACTTCAGTGTCAGTGACAGAGGATGCAATCTCAGTTTCTCCAACAGACATTTCATCAGCATCATCTGATGTAAAGGCAAATCAAACATTCTCAGTAACACAGGATTCAATTTCAATATCTCCTTCACTTGATATTTCATCACCATCTTCTGATTTAACATATTCACCAACGAGGACACATGCATCAGTTACCCCGAAAGGTACTTCTCGTCAAACAACAGAATACAGGATTCCTTCATCTCAATCAACTGCAAGTACACTGTCACCCGATAAATCAACCACAGTAAGGACAACAACACAGACAACAGACGAAGTTGATACGAGTGAATACATAACGTCCGGAGGAATTTCCGATACCGACATCTTACTATCCGCTACTTCTCAGTCATCAACATCAACAGCAGTAGCAGAGATATCAACAGAGAAACCCACATCCGAAGTACTTTTTTCGAGGCCAACAGGGGATATCACTTCGCCATTCGAAATCGTCACGCCTGAGGTGACTACATCGGGCGAAACGCCAGAAGAACCATCAACAGGTGTGCCAGTACTATCAACAGAAGCTCATGTGACAACGCGTGCAGCATCATCAAGTGCAGTACCAGCTGAAGTAGTTTCTTTATCTCAGACAAGTCAGAGAGGAACAAGTGAGTTAGTAACAGTCTTTCAAACAACAGACACATCTTCGACCGTGGTTGACGCTTCCACAAGAGATGCCAGTGAAAGAGTGACAGGTGTTTTAACAACCACAGCTGAAACAATAACAGTAAAGCGAGACAGAATTAACGTTACTACTGAATCGTCAGGCCAGTTCTCACGAACAGAACCTGATATTTTCTCGACTTCTCCCTTCACGACGACGACGAGTCTGACAGATCGTCCAGAGGGTAAAACTTCAAGAAAACCAAGCGATTTTGCTGCCACTGACGTTGTTACAGAAACTGAAACTGTTGACATTAAGACGTTGACAGGAACGACTCAATCGCCACAGACTGCAGGAGTCGGAACAACTCTTCCTACCCGAACCATTCCCGAAGTAGTAACATCTACACAAACATCCAAAACACGTTTTACCACTCTCGATTTGCAATCTACTGCAGGTGTATCAATGACATCCGCAGAGAGGAAAACGCCTACACAAGAACTTTTCACAACAGACCAACCCGAATCTGGAGCGGGCGTTGTGACTTCGGGTGAAATAACATCTAGCCAATCACCCGCTAGGATAATCCTCACTTCTACCATTCCAAGTGTAACAAGTTCAACAGACCTAACTGACTCAACCACTAAAAGCTTAGAAACTGAGATAATTGCATATGAAAGCACAACAGCTATAGGCAAAGACACACCGAAAGTATTTCCAACCACAGTAAGAATAACAACACAGACGACAGAAGAAGTTGATACAAGTGACTCAGTAACGTCCCGAGCACATCCCGAAGGGGACACATTACCGTCCACTGCTTCTAAGTCATCAACAGCAGCAGTAACAGAGCTGTCAACTGACGCACCAACATCCGAAGAACTTCGCTCGAGGCCGACAGAGGATATCACCTCTCCATTTGAGATTGTCACACCCGAGGTGACTACATCGGGCGAAGCGCCAGAAGAACCATCAACAAGCGTGCGCGTACTGTCTACAGAAGGCGTCGTGACAACAGATGCATCACAGAGCTCAGTACCTGTTGAGGTCATTTCTTCGTCTCAGACAAGTCAACAACGTACAAGTGAGTCGGCATCAGTCTTTCAAGATGTAAGCTCAACTTCTCCAACAGTGGTTGGCACTTCCACAACATATGCCACTGAAAAAGGGTCAACTATATCAACAGCCACAGTCGCAACAACACCAAAGCAGGACTTGGTTGACTTTAGTACCGAGGCATCAGGCCAGTTTCCACGTACAGAACCTGATATTTTCTCGACATCTCCCTTCATGACGACGACGGGTCTGACGGATCGTCCAGAGGGTAAAACTTCAAGAAAACCAAGCGATTTTGCTGCCACTGACGTTGTTACAGAAACTGAAACTATTGACATTAAGACGTTGACAGGAACAACTCAATCGCCACAGACTGCAGGAGTCGGAACAACTCTTCCTACCCGAACCATTCCCGAAGTAGTAACATCTACACAAACATCAAAAACACGTTTTATCACTCTCGATTTGCAATCTACTGCAGGTGTATCAATGACATCCGCAGAGAGGAAAACGCCTACACAAGAACTTTTCACAACAGACCAACCCGAATCTGGAGCGGGCGTTGTGACTTCGGGTGAAATAACATCTAGCCAATCACCCGCTAGGATAATCCTCACTTCTACCATTCCAAGTGTAACAAGTTCAACAGACCTAACTGACTCAACCACTAAAAGCTTAGAAACTGAGATAATTGCATATGAAAGCACAACAGCTATAGGCAAAGACACACCGAAAGTATTTCCAACCACAGTAAGAATAACAACACAGACGACGGACGAAGTTGATACGAGTGACTCAGTAACGTCCCGAGCACATCCCGAAGGGGACACAGTACCGTCCACTGCTTCTATGTCATCAACAGCAGCAGTAACAGAGCTGTCAACTGAAGCACCAACATCCGAAGAACTTCGCTCGCGGCCAACAGAGGATATCACCTCTCCATTTGAATTTATCACATCCGAGGTGACTACATCCGGCGAAACGCCAAAAGAACCATCGACAAGTGTGCGCATACTATCTACAGAAGGCGTCGTGACAACAGATGCATCACAGAGCTCAGTACCTGTTGAGGTCATTTCTTCGTCTCAGACAAGTCAACAACGTACAAGTGAGTCGGCATCAGTCTTTCAATCTGCAAGCACAACTCCGACCGTGCTTGGCACTTCCACAACATATGCCACTGAAAGAGGGTCGAGTGTATCACTAGCTACAGATGTAACAACACCAAAGGAGGACTCAGTTGTCTTTAGTACCGAGGCATCAGGCCAGTTTCCACGTACAGAACCTGATGTTTTCTCGACTTCTTCCTTCATGACGACGACGGGTCTAACGGATCGTTCAGAGGGAAAAACTTCAAGAAAACCAAGCAATGGTGCCACTGACGTTGTTAAAGAAACAACTGAAGCTGTTGCCATTCAGACTTTGACACAAACAACTCAATCACCACAGGCTGTAGGAGTCAAAACTACCTTACCTGGCCCAACTATTCCCGAGGTAGAAACATCTGCACAACCGTCTAAAACACGTTTTACCACTCTCGATTTGGAATCTACTACAGGTGTATCAACGGCATCCATAGACAGGAAAACACCTACGCAAGAACTTTTCACACCAGATCAAACAGAATCTGCAGCTAGTGTTGTGACTTCAGGTGAAATAACATCTAGTGCATCACCCGGTAAGATAATCCTCACTTCCACCATTCCAAGTGAAACAAGTTCAGCTGATCTAACTGCATCAACCATTAGAAGCTCACCAACTGTGATAATTCCAGATGAAAGCACAACAGCTATTGGTAAAGAAACATCGAAAGTATTTCCAACAACAGTAAGAATAACAACACAGACAGATACAAGTGACTCAGCGACATCTTCAACATTTCCCGATGGCGACACGGTACTGTCCACTTCTTCTCAGTTGTCGACAACAGTAGTAACAGAGATATCAACTGAAACAGCAGCATCCGAAGAACTCCACTCACGGCCAACAGAGGATATCACCTCTCCATTTGAAATTATCACATCCGAGGTAACTACATCCGGCGAAACGCCAGAAGAACCATCGACAAGTGTGCGCATACTATCTACAGAAGGCGTCGTGACAACAGATGCATCACAGAGCTCAGTACCTGTTGAGGTCATTTCTTTGTCTCAGACAAGTCAACAACGTACAAGTGAGTCGGCATCAGTCTTTCAATCTGCAAGCACAACTTCTCCGACCGTGCTTGGCACTTCCACAACATATGCCACTGAAAGAGGGTCGAGTGTACCACTAGCTACAAATGCAACAACACCGAAGGAGGACTCGGTTGTCTTTCGTACCGAGGCATCAGGCCAGTTTCCACATACAGAACCTGATGTTTTCTCGACTTCTTCTTTCATGACGACGACGGGTCTAACGGATCGTTCAGAGGGAAAAACTTCAAGAAAACCAAGCGATGGTGCCACTGACGTTGTTAAAGAAACAACTGAAGCTGTTGACATTCAGACTTTGACACAAACAACTCAATCACCACAGGCTGTAGGAGTCAAAACTACCTTACCTGGCCCAACTATTCCTGAGATAGAAACATCTGCACAACCGTATAAAACACATTTTACCACTCTCGATTTGGAATCTACTAGAGGTGCATCAACGGCATCCGTAGACAGGAAAACACCTACACAAGAACTTTTCACACCAGATCAAACAGAATCTGGAGCTAGTGTCGTGACTTCAGGTGAAATAACATCTAGTGCATCACCCGGTAAGATAATCCTCACTTCTACCATTCCAAGTGAAACAAGTTCAGCTGATCTAACTGCATCAACCACTAGAAGCTCACCAACTGTAATAATTCCAGATAAAAGTACAACAGCTATTGGTAAAGAAACATCGAAAGTATTTCCAACAACAGTAAGAATAACACAGACAGATACAAGTGACTCAGTGACATCCCCAACATTTCCCGATGGCGACACAGTATTGTCCACTTCTGCTCAGTTATCTTTAACAACAGCAGTAACAGAGGTAACAACTGAAGCTCCAGCATCCGAAGAACTTCGCTCGCGGCCAACAGAGGATATCACCTCTCCATTTGAATTTATCACATCCGAGGTGACTACATCCGGCGAAACGCCAGAAGAACCATCGACAAGTGTGCGCATGCTATCTACAGAAGCTGTCGGGACAACAGATGCATCACAGAGGTCAGTACCTGTTGAGGTAATTTCTTCATCTCAGACAAGTCAACAACGTACAAGTGAGTCGGCATCAGTCTTTGAATCTGCAAGCACAACTTCTCCAACCGTGGTTGGCACTTCCACAACATATGCCACTGAAAGAGGGTCGAGTGTGTCACTAGCTAGAGATGTAACAACACCAAAGGAGGACTTGGCTGACTTTAGTACCGAGGCATCAGGCCAGTTTCCACGGACAGAACCTGATATTTTCTCTACTTCTTCCTTCATGACGACGACAGGTCTGACGGATCGTTCAGAGGGAAAAACTTCAAGAGAACCAAGCGATGGTGCCACTGACGTTGTTAAAGAAACAACTGAAGCTGTTGACGTTCAGACTTTGACACAAACAAGTCATTCACCACAGGCTGTAGGAGTCAAAACTACCTTACCTGGCATAACTATTCCTGAGGTAGAAACATCTGCACCACCGTCTAAAATACGTTTTACCACTCTCGATTTGGAATCTCCTAGAAGTGTATCAACGGCATCCATAGACAGGAAAACACCTACGCAAGAACTTTTCACACCAGATCAAACAGAATCTGGAGCTAGTGTTGTGACTTCAGGTGAAATAATGTCTAGTGCATCACCCGGTAAGATAATCCTCACTTCTACCATTCCAAGTGAAACAAGTTCAGCTGATCTAACTGCATCAACTACTAGAAGCTCACCAACTGTGATAGTTCCAGATGAAAGCACAACAGCTATTGGCAAAGAAACAACTTCCTTCATGACGACAACGGGTCTAACGGATCGTTCAGAGGGAAAAACTTCAAGAAAACCAAGTGATGGTGCCACTGACGTTGTTAAAGAAACAACTGAAGCTGTTGACGTTCAGACTTTGACACAAACAAGTCAATCACCACAGGCTGTAGGAGTCAAAACTACCTTACCTGGCATAACTATTCCTGAGGTAGAAACATCTGCACCACCGTCTAAAATACGTTTTACCACTCTCGATTTGGAATCTACTAGAAGTGTATCAACGGCATCCATAGACAGGAAAACACCTACGCAAGAACTTTTCACACCAGATCAAACAGAATCTGGAGCTAGTGTTGTGACTTCAGGTGAAATAATGTCTAGTGCATCACCCGGTAAGATAATCCTCACTTCTACCATTCCAAGTGAAACAAGTTCAGCTGATCTAACTGCGTCAACTACTAGAAGCGCACCAACTGTGATAATTCCAGATGAAAGCACAACAGCTATTGGCAAAGAAACAACTTCCTTCATGACGACAACGGGTCTAACGGATCGTTCAGAGGGAAAAACTTCAAGAAAACCAAGTGATGGTGCCACTGACGTTGTTAAAGAAACAACTGAAGCTGTTGACATTCAGACTTTGACACAAACAACTCAATCACCACAGGCTGTAGGAGTCAAAACTACCTTACCTGGCCCAACTATTCCCGAGGTAGAAACATCTGCACAACCGTCTAAAACACGTTTTACCACTCTCGATTTGGAATCTACTACAGGTGTATTGACGGCATCCGTAGACAGGAAAACACCTACACAAGAACTTTTCACACCAGATCAAACAGAATCTGGAGCTAGTGTTGTGACTTCAGGTGAAATAACATCTAGTGCATCACCCGGTAAGATAATCCTCACTTCTACCATTCCAAGTGAAACAAGTTCAGCTGATCTAACTGCATCAACCACTAGAAGCTCACCAACTGTGATAATTCCAGATGAAAGCACAACAGCTATTGGTAAAGAAACATCGAAAGTATTTCCAACAACAGTAAGAATAACAACACAGACAGATACAAGTGACTCAGCGACATCTCCAACATTTCCCGATGGCGACACGGTACTGTCCACTTCTTCTCAGTTGTCGACAACAGTAGTAACAGAGATACCAACTGAAACAACAGCATCCGTAGAACTCCACTCGCGGCCAACAGAGGATATCACCTCTCCATTTGAAATTATCACATCCGACGTGACTACATCCGGCGAAACGCCAGAAGAACCATCAACAAGTGTGCACATACTATCTACAGAAGCTGTCGTGACAACAGATGCATCACAGAGCTCAGTACCTGTTGAGGTCATTTCTTCATCTCAGACAAGTCAACAACGTACAAGTGAGTCGACATCAGTCTTTCGAGCTGCAAGCACAACTTCTCCAACCGTGGTTGGCACTTCCACAACATATGCCACTGAAAGAGGGTCAAGTGTATCACTAGCTACAGATGCAACAACACCAAAGGAGGACTTGGTTGACTTTAGTACCGAGGCTTCAGGCCAGTTTCCACGTACAGAACCTGATGATTTCTCGACTTCTTCCTTCATGACGACGACGGGTCTGACGGATCGTTCAGAGGGAAAAACTTCAAGATCACCAAGCGATGGTGCCACTGACGTTGTTAAAGAAACAACTGAAGCTGTTGACGTTCAGACTTTGACACGAACAACCCAATCACCACAGGCTGTAGGGGTCAAAACTACCTTACCTGGCCTAACCATTCCCGAGGTAGAAACATCTGCAGAACCGTCTAAAACACGTTTTACCACTCTCGATTTGGAATCTACAAGAGATGTGTCAACGACATCCGTAGACAGGAAAACGCCTACACAAGAACTTTTCACACCAGATCAAACAGAATCTGGAGCTAGTGTTGTGACTTCAGGTGAAATGACATCTAGTGCATCACCCGGCAAGATAATCCTCACTTCTACCATTCCAAGTGAAACAAGTTCAGCTGATCTAACTGCATCAACCACTAGAAGCTCAGCAACTGCGGTAATTGCAGATGAAAGCACAACAGTTCTAGGCAAAGAAACATCAAAAGCTTTTCCAACCACAGTAAGAATAACTACACATATGACAGACGAAATTGATACAAGTGTCTCAGTGACATCCCGGACAGATCCCGATGCCGACACGGTACTGTCCACTTCTTCTCAGTTGTTGACAACAGTAGTAACAGAGATACCAACTGAAACAACAGCATCCGAAGAACTCCACTCGCGGCCAACAGAGGATATCACCTCTCCATTTGAAATCATCACATCCGACGTGACTACATCCGGCGAAACGCCAGAAGAACCATCAACAAGTGTGCACATACTATCTACAGAAGCTGTCGTGACAACAGATGCATCACAGAGCTCAGCACCTGTTGAGGTCATTTCTTCATCTCAGACAAGTCAACAACGTACAAGTGAGTCGACATCAGTCTTTCGAGCTGCAAGCACAACTTCTCCAACCGTGGTTGGCACTTCCACAACATATGCCACTGAAAGAGTGTCAAGTGTATCAACAGCTACAGATGCAACAACACCAAAGGAGGACGTGGTTGACTTTAGTACCGAGGCTTCAGGCCAGTTTCCACGTACAGAACCTGATGTTTTCTCGACTTCTTCCTTCATGACGACGACGGGTCTGATGGATCGTTCAGAGGGAAAAACTTCAAGAACACCAAGCGATGGTGCCACTGACGTTGTTAAAGAAACAACTGAAGCTGTTGACGTTCAGACTTTGACACAAACAACTCAATCACCACAGGCTGTAGGGGTCAAAACTACCTTACCTGGCCAAACCATTCCCGAGGAAGAAACATCTGCAGAACCATCTAAAACACATTTTACCACTCTCGATTTGGAATCTACAAGAGATGTGTCAACGACATCCGTAGACAGGAAAACGCCTACACAAGAACTTTTCACACCAGATCAATCAGAATCTGGAGCTAGTGTTGTGACTTCAGGTGAAATGACATCTAGTGCATCACCCGGCAAGATAATCCTCACTTCTACCATTCCAAGTGAAACAAGTTCAGCTGATCTAACTGCATCAACCACTAGAAGCTCAGCAACTGCGGTAATTGCAGATGAAAGCACAACAGTTCTAGGCAAAGAAACATCGAAAGTATTTCCAACCACAGTAAGAATAACTACACATATGACAGACGAAATTGATACAAGTGTCTCAGTGACATCCCGGACAGATCCCGATGCCGAAACGGTACTGTCCACTTCTTCTCAGTTGTCGACAACAGTAGTAACAGAGATACCAACTGAAACAACAGCATCCGAAGAACTCCACTCGCGGCCAACAGAGGATATCACCTCTCCATTTGAAATCATCACATCCGACGTGACTACATCCGGCGAAACACCAGAAAAACCATCAACAAGTGTGCACATACTATCTACAGAAGCTGTCGTGACAACAGATGCATCACAGAGCTCAGTACCTGTTGAGGTCATTTCTTCATCTCAGACAAGTCAACAACGTACAAGTGAGTCGACATCAGTCTTTCGAGCTGCAAGCACAACTTCTCCAACCGTGGCTGGCACTTCCACAACATATGCCACTGAAAGAGGGTCAAGTGCATCACTAGCTACAGATGCAACAACACCAAAGGAGGACGTGGTTGACTTTAGTACCGAGGCTTCAGGCCAGTTTCCACGTACAGAACCTGATGTTTTCTCGACTTCTTCCTTCATGACGACGACGGGTCTGACGGATCGTTCAGAGGGAAAAACTTCAAGAACACCAAGCGATGGTGCCACTGACATTGTTAAAGAAACAACTGAAGCTGTTGACGTTCAGACTTTGACACGAACAACTCAATCACCACAGGCTGTAGGGGTCAAAACTACCTTACCTGGCCAAACCATTCCCGAGGTAGAAACATCTGCAGAACCGTCTAAAACACGTTTTACCACTCTCGATTTGGAATCTACAAGAGATGTGTCAACGACATCCGTAGACAGGAAAACGCCTACACAAGAACTTTCCACACCAGATCAAACAGAATCTGGAGCTAGTGTTGTGACTCCAGGTGAAATGACATCTAGTGCATCACCCGGCAAGATAATCCTCACTTCTACCATTCCAAGTGAAACAAGTTCAGCTGATCTAACTGCATCAACCACTAGAAGCTCAGCAACTGCAGTAATTGCAGATGAAAGCACAACAGTTCTAGGCAAAGAAACATCGAAAGTATTTCCAACCACAGTAAGAATAACAACACATATGACAGACGAAATTGATACAAGTGTCTCAGTGACATCCCGGACAGATCCCGATGCCGACACGGTACTGTCCACTTCTTCTCAGTTGTCAACAACAGTAGTAACAGAGATACCAACTGAAACAACAGCATCCGAAGAACTCCACTCGCGGCCAACAGAGGATATCACCTCTCCATTTGAAATCATCACATCCGACGTGACTACATCCGGCGAAACGCCAGAAGAACCATCAACAAGTGTGCACATACTATCTACAGAAGCTGTCGTGACAACAGATGCATCACAGAGCTCAGCACCTGTTGAGGTCATTTCTTCATCTCAGACAAGTCAACAACGTACAAGTGAGTCGACATCAGTCTTTCGAGCTGCAAGCACAACTTCTCCAACCGTGGTTGGCACTTCCACAACATATGCCACTGAAAGAGTGTCAAGTGTATCAACAGCTACAGATGCAACAACACCAAAGGAGGACGTGGTTGACTTTAGTACCGAGGCTTCAGGCCAGTTTCCACGTACAGAACCTGATGTTTTCTCGACTTCTTCCTTCATGACGACGACGGGTCTGATGGATCGTTCAGAGGGAAAAACTTCAAGAACACCAAGCGATGGTGCCACTGACGTTGTTAAAGAAACAACTGAAGCTGTTGACGTTCAGACTTTGACACAAACAACTCAATCACCACAGGCTGTAGGGGTCAAAACTACCTTACCTGGCCAAACCATTCCCGAGGAAGAAACATCTGCAGAACCATCTAAAACACATTTTACCACTCTCGATTTGGAATCTACAAGAGATGTGTCAACGACATCCGTAGACAGGAAAACGCCTACACAAGAACTTTTCACACCAGATCAATCAGAATCTGGAGCTAGTGTTGTGACTTCAGGTGAAATGACATCTAGTGCATCACCCGGCAAGATAATCCTCACTTCTACCATTCCAAGTGAAACAAGTTCAGCTGATCTAACTGCATCAACCACTAGAAGCTCAGCAACTGCGGTAATTGCAGATGAAAGCACAACAGTTCTAGGCAAAGAAACATCGAAAGTATTTCCAACCACAGTAAGAATAACTACACATATGACAGACGAAATTGATACAAGTGTCTCAGTGACATCCCGGACAGATCCCGATGCCGAAACGGTACTGTCCACTTCTTCTCAGTTGTCGACAACAGTAGTAACAGAGATACCAACTGAAACAACAGCATCCGAAGAACTCCACTCGCGGCCAACAGAGGATATCACCTCTCCATTTGAAATCATCACATCCGACGTGACTACATCCGGCGAAACACCAGAAAAACCATCAACAAGTGTGCACATACTATCTACAGAAGCTGTCGTGACAACAGATGCATCACAGAGCTCAGTACCTGTTGAGGTCATTTCTTCATCTCAGACAAGTCAACAACGTACAAGTGAGTCGACATCAGTCTTTCGAGCTGCAAGCACAACTTCTCCAACCGTGGCTGGCACTTCCACAACATATGCCACTGAAAGAGGGTCAAGTGCATCACTAGCTACAGATGCAACAACACCAAAGGAGGACGTGGTTGACTTTAGTACCGAGGCTTCAGGCCAGTTTCCACGTACAGAACCTGATGTTTTCTCGACTTCTTCCTTCATGACGACGACGGGTCTGACGGATCGTTCAGAGGGAAAAACTTCAAGAACACCAAGCGATGGTGCCACTGACATTGTTAAAGAAACAACTGAAGCTGTTGACGTTCAGACTTTGACACGAACAACTCAATCACCACAGGCTGTAGGGGTCAAAACTACCTTACCTGGCCAAACCATTCCCGAGGTAGAAACATCTGCAGAACCGTCTAAAACACGTTTTACCACTCTCGATTTGGAATCTACAAGAGATGTGTCAACGACATCCGTAGACAGGAAAACGCCTACACAAGAACTTTCCACACCAGATCAAACAGAATCTGGAGCTAGTGTTGTGACTCCAGGTGAAATGACATCTAGTGCATCACCCGGCAAGATAATCCTCACTTCTACCATTCCAAGTGAAACAAGTTCAGCTGATCTAACTGCATCAACCACTAGAAGCTCAGCAACTGCAGTAATTGCAGATGAAAGCACAACAGTTCTAGGCAAAGAAACATCGAAAGTATTTCCAACCACAGTAAGAATAACAACACATATGACAGACGAAATTGATACAAGTGTCTCAGTGACATCCCGGACAGATCCCGATGCCGACACGGTACTGTCCACTTCTTCTCAGTTGTCAACAACAGTAGTAACAGAGATACCAACTGAAACAACAGCATCCGAAGAACTCCACTCGCGGCCAACAGAGGATATCACCTCTCCATTTGAAATTATCACATCCGACGTGACTACATCCGGCGAAACGCCAGAAGAACCATCAACAAGTGTGCACATACTATCTACAGAAGCTGTCGTGACAACAGATGCATCACAGAGCTCAGCACCTGTTGAGGTCATTTCTTCATCTCAGACAAGTCAACAACGTACAAGTGAGTCGACATCAGTCTTTCGAGCTGCAAGCACAACTTCTCCAACCGTGGTTGGCACTTCCACAACATATGCCACTGAAAGAGGGTCAAGTGTATCAACAGCTACAGATGCAACAACACCAAAGGAGGACGTGGTTGACTTTAGTACCGAGGCTTCAGGCCAGTTTCCACGTACAGAACCTGATGTTTTCTCGACTTCTTCCTTCATGACGACGGGTCTGACGGATCGTTCAGAGGGAAAAACTTCAAGAACACCAAGCGATGGTGCCACTGACGTTGTTAAAGAAACAACTGAAGCTGTTGACGTTCAGACATTGACACGAACAACTCAATCACCACAGGCTGTAGGGGTCAAAACTACCTTACCTGGCCAAACCATTCCCGAGGTAGAAACATCTGCAGAACCATCTAAAACACGTTTTACCACTCTCGATTTGGAATCTACAAGAGATGTGTCAACGACATCCGTAGACAGGAAAACGCCTACACAAGAACTTTTCACACCAGATCAATCAGAATCTGGAGCTAGTGTTGTGACTTCAGGTGAAATGACATCTAGTGCATCACCCGGCAAGATAATCCTCACTTCTACCATTCCAAGTGAAACAAGTTCAGCTGATCTAACTGCATCAACCACTAGAAGCTCAGCAACTGCGGTAATTGCAGATGAAAGCACAACAGTTCTAGGCAAAGAAACATCGAAAGTATTTCCAACCACAGTAAGAATAACTACACATATGACAGACGAAATTGATACAAGTGTCTCAGTGACATCCCGGACAGATCCCGATGCCGACACGGTACTGTCCACTTCTTCTCAGTTGTCGACAACAGTAGTAACAGAGATACCAACTGAAACAACAGCATCCGAAGAACTCCACTCGCGGCCAACAGAGGATATCACCTCTCCATTTGAAATCATCACATCCGACGTGACTACATCCGGCGAAACACCAGAAGAACCATCAACAAGTGTGCACATACTATCTACAGAAGCTGTCGTGACAACAGATGCATCACAGAGCTCAGTACCTGTTGAGGTCATTTCTTCATCTCAGACAAGTCAACAACGTACAAGTGAGTCGACATCAGTCTTTCGAGCTGCAAGCACAACTTCTCCAACCGTGGTTGGCACTTCCACAACATATGCCACTGAAAGAGGGTCAAGTGCATCACTAGCTACAGATGCAACAACACCAAAGGAGGACGTGGTTGACTTTAGTACCGAGGCTTCAGGCCAGTTTCCACGTACAGAACCTGATGTTTTCTTGACTTCTTCCTTCATGACGACGACGGGTCTGACGGATCGTTCAGAGGGAAAAACTTCAAGAACACCAAGCGATGGTGCCACTGACATTGTTAAAGAAACAACTGAAGCTGTTGACGTTCAGACTTTGACACGAACAACTCAATCACCACAGGCTGTAGGGGTCAAAACTACCTTACCTGGCCAAACCATTCCCGAGGTAGAAACATCTGCAGAACCGTCTAAAACACGTTTTACCACTCTCGATTTGGAATCTACAAGAGATGTGTCAACGACATCCGTAGACAGGAAAACGCCTACACAAGAACTTTTCACACCAAATCAAACAGAATCTGGAGCTAGTGTTGTGACTCCAGGTGAAATGACATCTAGTGCATCACCCGGCAAGATAATCCTCACTTCTACCATTCCAAGTGAAACAAGTTCAGCTGATCTAACTGCATCAACCACTAGAAGCTCAGCAACTGCGGTAATTGCAGATGAAAGCACAACAGTTCTAGGCAAAGAAACATCGAAAGTATTTCCAACCACAGTAAGAATAACAACACATATGACAGACGAAATTGATACAAGTGTCTCAGTGACATCCCGGACAGATCCCGATGCCGACACGGTACTGTCCACTTCTTCTCAGTTGTCGACAACAGTAGTAACAGAGATACCAACTGAAACAACAGCATCCGAAGAACTCCACTCGCGGCCAACAGAGGATATCACCTCTCCATTTGAAATCATCACATCCGACGTGACTACATCCGGCGAAACACCAGAAGAACCATCAACAAGTGTGCACATACTATCTACAGAAGCTGTCGTGACAACAGATGCATCACAGAGCTCAGTACCTGTTGAGGTCATTTCTTCATCTCAGACAAGTCAACAACGTACAAATGAGTCGACATCAGTCTTTCGAGCTGCAAGCACAACTTCTCCAACCGTGGTTGGCACTTCCACAACATATGCCACTGAAAGAGGGTCAAGTGCATCACTAGCTACAGATGCAACAACACCAAAGGAGGACGTGGTTGACTTTAGTACCAAGGCTTCAGGCCAGTTTCCACGTACAGAACCTGATGTTTTCTCGACTTCTTCCTTCATGACGACGACGGGTCTGACGGATCGTTCAGAGGGAAAAACTTCAAGAACACCAAGCGATGGTGCCACTGACATTGTTAAAGAAACAACTGAAGCTGTTGACGTTCAGACTTTGACACGAATAGCTCAATCACCACAGGCTGTAGGGGTCAAAACTACCTTACCTGGCCAAACCATTCCCGAGGTAGAAACATCTGCAGAACCGTCTAAAACACGTTTTACCACTCTCGATTTGGAATCTACAAAAGATGTGTCAACGACATCCGTAGACAGGAAAACGCCTACACAAGAACTTTTCACACCAGATCAAACAGAATCTGGAGCTAGTGTTGTGACTCCAGGTGAAATGACATCTAGTGCATCACCCGGCAAGATAATCCTCACTTCTACCATTCCAAGTGAAACAAGTTCAGCTGATCTAACTGCATCAACCACTAGAAGCTCAGCAACTGCGGTAATTGCAGATGAAAGCACAACAGTTCTAGGCAAAGAAACATCGAAAGTATTTCCAACCACAGTAAGAATAACAACACATATGACAGACGAAATTGATACAAGTGTCTCAGTGACATCCCGGACAGATCCCGATGCCGACACGGTACTGTCCACTTCTTCTCAGTTGTCGACAACAGTAGTAACAGAGATACCAACTGAAACAACAGCATCCGAAGAACTCCACTCGCGGCCAACAGAGGATATCACCTCTCCATTTGAAATCATCACATCCGACGTGACTACATCCGGCGAAACACCAGAAGAACCATCAACAAGTGTGCACATACTATCTACAGAAGCTGTCGTGACAACAGATGCATCACAGAGCTCAGTACCTGTTGAGGTCATTTCTTCATCTCAGACAAGTCAACAACGTACAAATGAGTCGACATCAGTCTTTCGAGCTGCAAGCACAACTTCTCCAACCGTGGTTGGCACTTCCACAACATATGCCACTGAAAGAGGGTCAAGTGTATCAACAGCTACAGATGCAACAACACCAAAGGAGGACGTGGTTGACTTTAGTACCGAGGTATCAGGCCAGTTTCCTCGTACAAAACCTGATATTTTCTTGACTTCTTCCTTCATGACGACGACGGGTCTGACGGATCGTTCAGAGGGAAAAACTTCAAGAAAACCGACTGATTTCGTTGCCACTGACGTTGTTACAGAAACAACTGAAGCTGTTGACATTCAGACTTTGACACCAACAACTCAATCGCCTACACAAGAACTTTTCACAACAGACCAACCGGAATCTGGAGCGGGTGTTGCGACTTTTGGTGCAATAACAACTAGCGCATCACCTACCAAGATAACTCTCACCAATACTTTACTGTCCACTCTTTCCCATTCATCAACAACACCAGGAGTAGCACAGATATCAACCGAGACACAAACATCCGAGGTACTTCGCTCGAGTCCGATAGGGGAAATCACCTCCCCTCTCAAAACTGTCACGCCCGGGATGGGTATGTCGAGCGAAACGTCAGAAGAGCCATTAACAAGTGTGCGTATACTATCTACAGAAGCTCTTGTGACAACGAGTGCATATCCAGATACAACGGCTTCATCTGCAATATCACTTTCAGGCAGACCTTCAAGCACGTGGTTTACTCTTGTGCGAGATTTGGGCATTTCCTCTAGTGATGAATTACGGCTACCCTCGAGTGTAACGGTGATTCCCGAAGAAAGTACGTCTTCCCTACCTGTAACAACGCAGTCAAGGTCTGCCATATTATTGACATCCTTTTCACCCATGCAAAAATCATCTCCTTTGTCCAGCTTACCACTATCAACCTCATCCACCGCACAGTTGTTCACAACTTTGGCGAGTACCGCTCGCACCAGTCAAGATGTGAAATCAAATGTCACTGCCATTTATCCAAGTGTCACTGACAGGGATTTAACTTCTGCTAAACTGGAAGTAACAGAGCCCTATAATCTAACCACTCACAAAGTATTGGACTCCTCCACGATTTTTGCTGGGGAAGAAGAAACAACAGTAAGTGGTTCGTTGAGAACATCTTTCGAAACAGCTAATACCACAATAGAATCGGAGACGGACACTGGTGTCACAACTGCATCCGATGCTACGTTAGCAAGGGTCGTAACATCAGAACTGCCTGTCAAGACTACACAGCCTGGTCGACAGATGACAAGTCAGTCCGCAAATGCAACGGGTAAGCATACATTGAATTGATGCATTTCATTTCTGGGAAAAGGACAAGTTCACTGGAATATGTTGATTGAGTAAATACATCAATTTTATTAGAATGCAACAGTGAAAATTGGACAATCCCATGTTCAAAAGTTCTGAATTTTTGAAGATTCTGTGCTGCAATCGCTGGATGAGAACACTACTTCAGTTTGTAATGTTACATGTGTACAACGTTATGAAAGCACAATATAAAAAAAATTCCACAAAATGCCATCTGGTAAACATTCCATCAACTTGTCCCTTCTTTCTGAAAGAGGTAAGTCAAGTGCTACTTCAGTTTGTTAGAAATATGAAAATGTGTTGAATTCTCTCTATTATCATTGTCCTGCAGTGATGTCATGAACTGTTGTAATCTTCTCATCCAGTGATTGAGGCTACAAATATATTTGGGTGAACTTGTCATTTGATATGTCTAGATATGTATTATGAAAAAATAATCTTATCATTGCTATCAAATATATATCTTAATTGCTGTCAAATTTTAAAAGTGTAGACAGGCGATTTGAGGTTTAAGGATAAGCATATCAGTCATACACAGCTGTAAAGAGTGTATGATATACCCCGTTTTTCACGTTTTTCAAGCTCTAACTTTTGTTCTTTCTTATTCTTGTTACATAGGGATGTTTTCTGATTTACCTTTCACAGTAGACAGATGGTAGATAAATACAAACCGAAACTACCGTAATTCCGCCATGCCGTTGCCACTTTTTTGTTTCTTTTCAAAATTTAAGAAACACCTGTCAGGTCTACGACGATTCCACCACCACCACCACCGCCGACCTACCCAGGGTTGACAACCCTGCGCCCGACACCTGCAACCAGCGGCAAAACTGGCAGGGGTTCTCTTGCGCCCACAATGACCCCTGAAATCCTGGAAACAACACGCATGGTTACCTCGATGACGCCATCACAGAAGCTTCAAACCACCCAAGACCCCGATGGCGTAGATTCAAGTGGAGATATGCAGGAAGTTGTGACAGTCCCTGGTTCTGTTCTCCCCTTCAATCAAGGCATATTAGCCCGTAAGTATGCCTATCTGCATGAGCAACATTGCGGGGAAGCGGAGGACAAGAAAGCTTCTGTTAAATTAACATTTTTATAACTTCAAAAAAAAACAAACAAAAAAACCCCCTCAGATCCATTACAAAAAAATGAAGAAAATTAAGCGTAACACTATTTCGCTATTAACTGTTAGGGGGTTTGTGTGCGTGAAATATAACTTTGCAAAGAAAATTGAAAAGTGATGCTATGGGGCACACAACATTGCATGTGAATCTATCTGCTGTCAATGGATCTGTTGTCAGGAGTATTAAACTGTTGTTGTAATTTGGACGGTTTGAAATATTTCATAAATTGATTGTCCCTTTGTTCAATTAAGATTTTTGTTTTTACTGTTTGACTGTGTGTATAACTAAATTTCATGGAAAATGGGTGAATATGCACAAATAATAATAATTAAAAAACAGTTGGCATGTTCTTGTACCTTTGCCTGAATTTCCTCTATTCTGTTCCAAAACGATAAGTCATGCCATAGATCCTGAAAAGGGACCGATTGCATTGTGATTTTAAAAGAGGACTGTGTTTCTTACATAGGATGTTAATACCACTATATGAAAATTATTTCTTTATTAAATCATTATCCCCATCAACAACACCTCCACCACCATCAATACCCGTGACTATCATCATCATCATTTACCATAGTCATCATCATGATCATCCTCATCATCGTGTGTGTATTTCTGATCAAATGGCTGCTCACCAGTTCTGTCTAAACAATGAGTAAGTAAGAATAGGCCTGTTTGTAAGAAACAGACAAGTTTGAAAAAAAAAAAAAAGATCTGGAAGTCTATCACGTCATTAAAGTTTGTGTGTTCAGCCTCTGTACGACTCACAGATCAAGCACAGAAAAACATAAAAAACAGGAACTTTGCATTATAGCAAATACTCGTCCCTGTTCTGTAATAGTCTTGATTTATATTTTATCAGTCAATTTAAGCCAGACTCCCTTACTTCTAATGATTATGTCTGTATCATGCAGACAAAGATAAAAATGATAGTATAGTATATGCCAGTATAATTATGTCAACAAAATAGATTCGGTGTTATAAAAATGTGTAACTTGTGGGACATGCTCATACCTATAATATGCTCTCTGCTGCTGCATAGGTATTACCAGTATGCACAAAAAGCTCTCCAATCTCAAGAATTCAGAAGCCCTATCAGATACTAAGGGCCAATAAAAAAAAAACACAGAATACCTTTCACATGGAATAAAGATGTAAATTTGAGGCCAGCTTATAAATAATATCCTGTCCAAGATTCAATGTTGTTGTCAAAAAATGTTATTTCTTTTTATGCCAAAGCACGAGTTTACTTGTTAATCAATTTGGAATTGAATGATGTTGAATATTACTTCTTTTGCAAAACATTTTTTTTTTTTTTTTTTTGTGACAGTCATACACAAGCTGACATGAAATCAATGTTCTTTTGCCATTTGCTACCGCTGGCTCTACTTTGCTAACTTTCATAATGTGCATTGATGCATACACAGCTTTTAATGGGACACTGTTATCTCCTCCGACTCATGTATAGGTTATTGAGAATGACATCTTCACGGCTTTTCCACTGCAGTCTGATTGTTTTGGAAGCCATGGAGAGATTACTATTTTTGCTCTTCATAGTGTGCACTTCAAAACTCTTAACAGTTTCTGATGATGTGGTAGTTAAGATATTTGTTTCTATGAAAATGATATGCTTTAGTATTCAAAATATTCTCTTGACTGTTTCCCCGTATAACTGAGACTTCATAATTAAAACAGACCTTCTCCAGAGGTCATTGGTTACAAGTTCATGAGAGAGGTAACTAAATCGTTGTATGAATAAGCCTGTGCTATTGGTTATCACACAGACAGAAATACATCTTGCAAAGAAAAAACTCCTCCATCTTGATAAATATTGAGTGTTTGCAACGTTTCTGTAAGGACCGCCATTCCAAAAATTCAGCGATAGAGGCATTTAAGTGCCCTTGTGTAATTCTTATCATCATAGATGGATCATTGAATTTTTACTAAAATGATTCCTCTCAAGCATATATACCGACAGGAAGACAAAGGTCACATTTGACTGTTTAAGTCATGCAACATATTACCGTACATGATACTATACCTGTATCTTTTAAAGAGCACTGCAGCTTAGAACAAATTTGTGTATACCAGGCAAGGTTTACATGATTCTGTAGTTCATAAAATGGTGTGAATATTTTCCACATGATCTTAATGTAAATATATCAGAAAAACTAATTCACATACACGCATAAACACAAAGATAATCTATCTCCTTTCGATTGATTAATAACCATTGGCAATACCCTCTGTATTCATGATTACTTTGTCAAATTCTGAACAACATTAACTCTGATTGTTTTTGTTTTTTTGTCTTTATTCCCAAGTGTGGTTAAGAAAGGGCATACAGGTACTCTATTTCAACATTTTTAGACAAAAAATCAAATTACACTTCTACACAGCAAATACACTGGCATGCATTCACACAGTCTATATATCATATCATGTTCAAGTTCCCATTCATATATTATTATATAAACATATATATATATATATATATATATATATATATATATATATACACACACTGTTTATATATATATATATATATAGATCGATATATGATTATACATATATTGTACATTATATATAGTGTGTATGTATATATACATGTGTATATACTACATATACATACATCAGGCAGGGCTCGACATTAGCGGTGGCTCGATCAGATCACTGTAATTTCAGATTTAAAGATTTTAGTGGCCCGAACGGGCCACCAAACAGAAAAGTCAGTGTTGAGCCCTGTGCACATATACATAATGTACATGAACACTGTCATTACTTGTACCCTTCTTTTATCACATGTCAGCTGCTTTTGGAGAAGCTAACAAGTGAAAGCAACATCCATAATGACTCTTGATTATACCCACTTTCTGTCACACAGGCATGGAGGCGTGTGGAAAGTGTGGAAATGAAATATGCCCCGTGTGCGGATCCAACGGATACACTTATTCCTCTGAGTGCGACCTAAACCGGACTGCTTGTATTCGACAGAAGGAGGACCTGACCAAGCTTTATGATGGGGAGTGTATACCAGGATACATTGAACTTGGTGAGATGTTTGAAAACTTTGTTCATGTCTGTTATTTGTACTTGATAAGAACATGAATATGAGTTGTGTTAATATCCTTCTGCATGATTATATCCAGTCTTAGGAGGCAAGGATAGATGATGATAGAAGAATATGTTTTTCTAAGCCCTGGTGTTTCTACAATACTTGTCCATTGTATGATAATTCTAGTCATCAGAATATAGCCCTCTCTCTAATCTCTTGGGAAAACACTGGACATTCTGCTATCATGCATGCAGCACTGACAGACGTGAAACATCCATGGACACTGATGTGAATCTTCCTTACGGTACTCATTTACACACATATGGAACCTAATAATGAGGAGGAATATTTTTTTTTTCTCCATAAGCACATTCATTTTAATATGATCGAGGACTATAACTGATATCTAAATGTGGTGCAGAGATAAACCCAAGAATTAATGATTCAATACAACACAATGGGGAGACTGTTACCATACAAATATGGTAGTGAAGATTAATACATTCAACAAGCATATCGGTATGAAGGTGCATACTCCTTTAGCACATTATCATACTGATTACACTATTCAATCATTACCGGTACTTGTACAGTTGTGGTATTGCAGTCATATAGCATATGAAATAGTTTACATGTTACATAAGCCCAAATAGATAATCATTATGCTTCTGACGGCATAAAAACAGTGATAACAATGGACAAAATAACAAAAGTATTCTTGTTTTCAATCATGCATGAAACATATCAGATTTCCATCTTTCATTCTTGTCTTTTTAAAAGATTTCCTCTTCTCTCTCTCTCTCTCTCTCTTTATTACAGTGCGAGGTGAAATCAGTTGTGAAGAGTTCTTTTGCCCCAAGGTCTACAACCCAGTATGTGGCAGCAATAATCAAACGTACCACAACAGCTGCGAGCTACAGAAAGCCAACTTATGCTCCGATCTCGGTTACCAACTAAAAAAGCAGTCAAGTGGTGTATGCAACATGAACACATGAAGATAACCAAGACAGTTAATCAAGACTGTGCCTGAATTTGTACTCCATGGCCTGAAAATACAAAGGTGGTTTAATTCAAACAGATGGTGTAAGATTTGGTGTGTGGACTATTTATGATAAGCGCGAATGAGATGTACCTTTCACGTGCACCTATCAGTGAAAGTTCATTGTTGGATGCCTCTAGTTGTATGTGATGTCATTTGCATTTACCCAGTTGAAATTTGCATACGACTTAAACTACCTTTGTGGAATTGGGCCAATGATGGTGAGGGAAGTGCCTCCAGGTCAGACTAGCCTTCTGCCTTACCTCAACCTTGAGGGCGCCATCTCGTTTAAGTGCAATGTGTGTGTGTCTTCTTAGTCTACTGCTGCTGTAAATGATCAATGCATCTGTCCTTGAGTGAAATGTAGTGTTGGATCAACTGTGCTATAGAAAAACGAGGGAAGTTTCTATCACATGCTTCTATATGAAACGCACTCTAGGAACCAGAGGAGACCTGTCATGGCTGACAGGCATTTTATGATTGACAGGTCATGAGATCAGCTAGCTGGTCAAGGAACAGTGAGAGATTGAAAAGTAACTGAACAAACTTGCAAAAGAAAGACATGGAAACTACTGAAAACTCATTTATCAAGTACAATATCACTCATTCATCTATACAACCATGAAGTCAAATGTGTGATCAGGAGTATGCAACAAAAAGAAAACAAAAATAAACAAGAGCTAGGGCCCTTTCTTCATGGGCACATCAATCAAACAAGACAGATGAATTTCTAGAAGTATGTCCACATTTGTGTAAACATTGCTGCACAAGTGCCAATAGATGTTAAAATGTATGGACAGCATGACAATGTGATGGCTGTAAAATTAAGACCATGCTATAGTACAAGGCTTTCTAATAAACAAATAAAAAAGGACAAGCTAAAAACTGTTACATAAACTTAATTGCTGCCAAGCTATTGCAAGGAGGAAAAAAAAAAAAAAAAAACAAGAAGCAAACAGAAAGGCAAAACACAAATCTGATGCTGCCATATTTTTTTAACAGATTGCTATGCTGCAGTCAATGTTCTATGCAAGAGTATGTGATCTTTGTATATAATTGCTGTCATTGATGATGCTATTTATGTCTGCTAAATAATGATCTCATGCTTAGGCATGCCTGGAATGTAGACTATGCTGGATTAGTATCTGCTGGGTAAGCACACAGTTCATTATAACTTTTGTTATGATAAAAGACAGAAAGAAAAGCTGAAGCCATTCTCAAGGCACATGATTTGTAGGTGAGAAGTTTATCCAAAATGTTTACGAATTAGAAAAATATGCAAAGGTTTTGTTTTTCAATCACCAGACTTTCATCTTTACTCATATCTGAAAAAACAAAAAAAAAACCTTTCATAGATAAAGTAGAAAGGACAATAATTGTCAATGTCTCAAATGCACTTAACAAATCATATCTTGTTACAAGTGTAGTATGTAATGAATCATAACATACATTATGGTACAAAGTAATTAAATTACTGTAAGAAATTAAAATGATAAAGTTACTCTTTACTCAAATGAATGACAAGAATGTGCCACATTGGTCAATGACATGTATGAAATCAGTGTGAAAAAAACAACAACAACTGCAATAGCAAATACTTCTTATAAAACTCATGCAGGATGTATGTATGTTCCTAGCCCCTTAAGTCATTGATAGTGATGTAGTAGATTAAGATTATATGCGCATTATTTATTTATCTGTTTTGCTAATCGTTTAGGCACGTTAATCTGCACGGTATGTGCAAGGTCAGTTGAATAATGTTGACAGGAGTAAAGAGACTGTAAAATTTATGAATGCTAGAGATATGTTGCTCTTCAAAGATCAGATTGAAGATGTTCATTATTACCTTGAGTATGTTCTATTGAAATACATCAAATAATGGAAGTTCTGTAAGTTTGAAACATCGCAATCTTTGAATCAGAAGGGCTTAATCCTATATGAGTCAATTAGTCAGAATGACACTAGAAAGTTTGAGAGTGACATTTTATGAATGGCTTTATTTTCTTAAAAGAATCAAAGGCTTCCTCTGACAGGCCACTCAAACATACAGTCCATCATGTGAGGAGCATTGCACTTCATTATACTTGGCAAATGTTTTCTTGTTTGTTTGGTCAAGATGTACAATTTAGAATCAAAGCAAATTATGACATCTATATCAGTAGAACCTTCTAAAAAAAAATGTTACGCAAAACACTGGATTGTGTGACAATTAGCTGTGAATGAAATAATGTAGAGCTGCTGTAGCTTTTCTCTCTGAATAAGAGACCACGGAGCTACAACGGACATAGTTCCATGATGAGATGTAAGGTGCCTTATCTATTTGAATGTAATAATTTGTACTAACACATGGCAAAACTTTTCTAAAAAAAAATGTGTTGTTTTTTTGAAGCTATGTAAATAATATTCAATAAGTTTTATGTGATTAAACTATCTTTACTGAAATAGTACTTGAATCTAAGTTCCTTTCTGCTTTCCTATGTTCTCCACATCAATAATGTTAAACACCACGCGCACGCGCTCACACACACACACACACACACTTTTTTTTCTGTTTTTCAGCACACATAAGTTTTCTACTTTTTTACTTTCTTATATTCTCCACAGTAATAATGTTAAACACCACACACACACACCGCACAAAAATACACAAATATCTATGAAGATAGTCACTGATAAGGTAAAATTTTTCTCCTTCAGCAGATGTAATGTATCATCAATACATTATCTTCATGTGGTCATATGATCTGCTGCAATGCGGTCATTAAAATTGTCTAACATGAAACCAAAATTTAGAATTACACTGTCACATCAAAGCCTCTACATATTTTTGTTTCCAAAAGAGAGTATTTATGATTTGACAAAAATTAAAAATGCCTCTGACTTATTTCCCTGTCAAATTAGTGTTGCTTGTAGTAAACATTAGCATGGCAACAATTGTCTATACACCTGATCGTGATGTCTGTAGACAATATTAAAAACAAAATCATTGTATAATAGAATTCTATTCTAGGGTCCCTCTCCATAACACCAATGTGAACATCTTTCCACTCTATATTTTGAAGATCTATCATCTTAAACCTATCACTTTCTGCCATAAATTCTTAAATACAATCCCAAAATTAATGTTGGTATATTCCTACAGTTTGCTCACAGAAGGATCGCTGGTTATTTTCAACGAAATTAAACTCAAAAAGATTTTCCTTTGTACAAACAGCTCCATGTAATAATTTACAGGGCCGGCAGAGCGTTTTCAAAAGTGGGGGGCCCACCCCAAAGAAAAGGCCTTCAGCGCAACTTCTTGTGCCACTTCCGGGTTTTCTTTTCAGCTGACAAGCAAAAAAAGAAAGAAAGAAAGAAAAAAAAAAAGGTCTTCAGCAAAAAACATAACTTTACCACGCTAACACTTCAAGGTCTGTGTACTAGTATTTCCTTCTAGTGCAACTTATACACTTCGGGTGGGGCAGAGTGGTGACACCTTATGTATTCCTTTATATGGTGCAAAGAAAAGTAGGGGTAGGGGCCTGACACCCCAACTCCGGAAAGGGCGTGACACTGATTCAATAGAGTTTGAAAAGCTATAACCAGGGAGATGACTGAATATTGGGCGTAAATTGGTCAAGGATAAGTGAAATATGCTCAAATTTGAAATTTGATGTCATTTTGAAATAAAACATTTCATGTTCTTCATTTCATATGAAGATTTCATACTTTGTTTTTCCAGTCCTGATGAACCATCAAATAACATCTGTAACATATTTCTAAATCTACGTACAAAAAAACAGGGGTCATCGTCCATTCTAACAAGCTATAAGAGACTTTATAAATGCACATTTTCCACACAGTTGCACTATTCATCACCATTTATGTACTCGCGAAATTTCACCTTTGACAGGCCTGCATAACAGCCACACATGCTTGAAATTCGCTGAAAATAATCTCTTAGGATACTCCAAACCAAAGAGGACCCAGCGATGGGCTTCCGTGCAAATTTGTAAATGTTCAATATGGTCCACAATGCACGGAAAATGATTTCCAGGTCAATCGGAGCATTATGAAATATTGACATGCACATAAATGTACATCAGGGCATTTGTGTGTGTGTGTGTGTGTGTGCTATGGATGCTTAGAAATTCACATAAAATGTGTTCCTACCAAGTTTCATTAAATATAATGCCTAGAAATGGAGATAACTATGATTGGAAGCTCTGCTTTTAGTGAACACCACAAGGTATTGATGACTTTGTAATAAAACATGATATGAGACACATCATAAAGTGGTGACAAAAAATATAATTTATTGAAGAATTCAATTTAACAATACCTTTTGTTTCTTTTATACATGCAACAGCTCCAAGCACAGTTGTTAACAAGAGTGGATAAGCATACAGTTTATCTGTTGACACAGTGAAATAAACAAATGGATTTAATCAAACAGGCTTGATAAAATGCAGGATTTGCACAAAACACAGTAAAGGTATACCTAATATAATAAGCTTTCAAGAGCGGCTGCGCTAATCATGAAAAAATTCAACCCACCAATACATAATCAGTGCCAACTAACACACATGGCATTATTTCTATGGAAACTCTACCACTGATATGCAGTGTATGTATGTGGTTCCTTATGTCCTATCATTGTTTGACTTACCCTGTGGTAAATTCTAAAGTTAAAGCCATTTGAATTGCAACTTCAACAATAGCCTCTCCTCTAGGGAATAATGCTGCATGTTTCAACCTATAAATTCAGATGAAGAGAAAACAGATACTTGTGTGATGAAATGATCTTGAAACTGTATGGTCCTGAACACACTATGTAGCTGAGCAATGTCATACTGCAGTCGGAAAGAAATTGATGCTATACAAAATTAGGAGCACTGACTAAAAAAACCAAAAACAACTAGAAATGTCACTATGGCGACTGGTATGCCTCTGCCATAATGCATTATTCTCCTAATAGGTCTATAGTACATGTGGACAATGTGTGATTACATTTTCACAAAACTGGCAAAATATTTAGATGACATGTTTGTCACAAACGTGTTGAATGTGAATACTAAATTGTTACCATTTTTATCTGGCCTTTGACCCTAAAATTCATAAGAGAATCACTGTCAGGCAGAACATGCATAAATATGTACTAGTCTAAGTTTCAAGATAACTTGAGCCATTTCCAAGATATGGAGGAAGAAGTAAGTTCAGCACTTTCACTTGATCTTTGACCTTTGACCTTTTTGGCAACCCCCCCCCCCCCCCCAACTTCCCAGAAAATCTCTGATGGGTTATACATGCATACACCAAGTTTAAAAAAAATAATAATCCTGCTCTCATTGCATAAATATGAGGGAAATAGTAAAATTTTGAAGTGTTGCCCTTGACCTTTGACCCCATGAACCCCAAATTCCCTAGATAATCACTGCCAGTCAGTGCATGCATATGTACTGTTCCATGAAGATACCTTGAACAATTTCGACGATACAAAGAAAAAAAGTGAAATTTTAACAATTTTACTTGACCTTTTGACCTTTGACCTCATGACCCCAAACTTTCACCAGAGAATCTTACTTGGGTAATACATGTATACACTAAGTTTCAAGAAAATATCTTCACGGATTGCATAGATATGGGGGAAATAGTGAAATTTTAAGCATTTGACCTTGACCTTTGACCTTGAGCATGCAGCATGTGCACCCAAAAGTTGATAGGCACAACTTCACCCCCAAATACACATACATGCCAAGTTTCATTAGGATACCTAAAAAGGATTGTTAGTTACGCTGTCCCCAAAATTCATTATGGACGGAAGGACGGACAGACGGACGGACGGACGGACAACCCGAAAACATAATGCCTCCGGCACCACTTCATGGCGGAGGCATAAAAACAGGACATTCACATAGTGTCTTATCATTGTAACAGTAACTTTTACACAGCTTAACCCTCATAGGGCAAAACACACAAGATATGTATGACATCTTAGATAGTGCATTCATTCAATTACCGGTACTCGTCTTGAAACACCATGAATGTTGCCAAACCCCAGTGCTAAATCAAAGATTCAATACTAGCACAATGTACGTCTTTGCTCGTAGAATCCAGCAGTACAATCTATTTCTACCCATGTCATGTGTGACACATTCATGCAATGCACACAAAGTATTGTGCATCCATAGTATTACATTACAATGAGCAGCTGTGCAATCACATAATACACTAGGGAAAGATGGTCTGATCAAAATGCTTGTATCTGATTTATACATTACTGCTAACTTCACGAGACTTTGTCTCTGAAATATATTTGAAATTATAAGCAAATCTCCCTAAATCCTATGAACTCTCTCGCACAAACATCTGTTGATTAATTTGCTGACTTCTAGTAAACCTGTCATCTGGGCGGAGAATATGGAATCGATATGCCTCGATACTTTCGTAATACATGCACATGGCCACTTTCATTTGTCTATGAGATGAAAAACATTGACTGCCAATGTCAAATGTTCTTGATGCTGTTTGTTCCATGTCATCATTTGGACACCCTCTAGTCTCCTATCTATTAAAACATCCCAATTCATTTTTACAATGTGGCTTCAAGTGACAGTGACTGTTTCTTCACCATACTTTGTGAGCTGCAATCTCATTTTGTAACTCAGTTTACATTTGAAAGCTCCATGCATGTCTTACAAACAGATAGCTGTGATGACTAAACACAGTTATCACCCATCGAAAGTACAGTCTGAAAGTTCATGTACTTCCTCATAATGAAGAAAGGTGTCTTTAGAAGTTTCAGATCTCACATTATAGATACAGGGACACATTTGCTAAACAGCACATATGTTAAAATGATATACACATCTGCAGGAAATAAATTTTACATAAACGGTCTGATCCAGATAACAATCTGGTATTGCACAAAGTGAACAAAAACGACATACCTGGTACACACTAAAGATTTCCTCAAAATACATGTGTATCATCATAGCAACTACAAAAAAAGTGTTATCATCTCACACACACACATACACAATCTCATACAACCTAGGATGACTCAGGTATGCTGTAAGATACAGTAACCTTCCCCCCCCCCCTTTTTGTTGAACAAAAACAACATACCTGGTACACACTAAAGATTTCCTCAAAATACATGTGTATCATCGTAGCAACTACAAAAAAAAAAGTGTTATCATCTCACACACACACACACACACAATCTCATACAACCTAGGATGACTCAGGTGTGCTATAAGATACAGTAACCTCCCCCCCCCCCCCCAAAGAAAAAAAAAAAGAAAGAAAAAGAAAATTATAATAATAAACACACCTACCTGAAACTTTTTCTTGCTTCTGGGTACCGGCATGATAAAAGGTAAAACCTAAAAAGTTTGAGCGCAATTTAATTTCGTGAATTTTTGCAAGAGGCAAGATTTGCAAAATTAAAATGCACAATTTGCAAAAATTTTACGCTGAGTGATTTCAGTGGACTTGCATCCCACTCTAAGTGGTATGCTTGATTTCTCTTGTGCCACATGTAATGAAAGAATCCATTTCCTGAAAGGGCAATTTTGGTTCAGATACGGTACGTACTTTCTATTCTCTATGGCACAGCAACACCACCACCATCACGATACAAAACACAACAAAGGAAATCCAACATATCAAACAAACGTCATTTGTGCATTTGTACACAAACACACCCACTCAAAAACACATAGGAAATAACCTGTACAAAAGATGTGATGACTGATTGCTGCTTTTTAGCATACAGTAATTAGCATATACCCCTCGCTGTACTTAGCATACATACCCCTCGCTGTACTAACACTACTTTGCACATCCAGCAGGTAGTTTTCTTTTCAATCCGCACTGATGAACCAAACTGCCTGTACTAGTGAATAGGTACTATGCAATCCCACCATTCAAATTCCTGCTTTATCAGCTTGACATTTATGAAAGTACTGTATACGCTATAATTTTCGCGTACATAAATTTTTGCGAATTGCCACTGTCACACATTTTCGTGAGTGGTTAAATTCGCGATTGGGGGACCAGAGAAAATATGAAGTGGCAAAGTAAGTGTGAATTTTCAACTTACTAGCAAATAAGAATGATACTAGTTATACACTGCATGAAAAAAACTTACCAAACTCTGCTAACTAGTAAGTTAGAATTCAACATTTTTGAAGTGGTTAAGTGCATCGCGCTAGATTTCTGACGAGTGGTACGAGGGGTACGAGTAAATTCAGCGGCAACCAGCTGGAGCATATGAAGCCCCGGCCACTAAGGTTGACATACAGTACTTGTAAAGACGTAGCGGCATGCAAACGCAAGAGCTAGTAGTACATGTAATCAAGGGTGACACGCCGCGCATTTGTAACGTTGTGGCGCAGTGAAGAAAAGAAGAAAAAAAAGGTGGAATTTCTCACAGCGACTGGGCTGTGTATACTAGCAGTTAGATGTGGATGTGCTATGTACGTAAACAAGCTTAGCCAGTATGGTCTGTCATGTTCGGTATTAAAGCCGTGACATGGTATACTACAGTGTAGTACTGAAATGTTCGTATCATCAAGGTAAGGGATTCATTTTGGAAGGTAATATTTTCGCGTGTTGTTAATTTTGCGAATAGCTCCCCACTCGCGAAATTCGCGAAAATAAACCCACGCGAAATATATAGCGTATACAGTATGTTATATTTTATATGAGAGTGGGTTGTTTTTACACTTTGCATTAAAGTGAAGGATTAACAAGCTGCTGCCTGTGGAAACATTAAAGGTCTGTACAGGAATTTCAAACTCTAATTGGGAATGGGCCAGGTGATAAGAATAAATTTCTGTCCATGACAGAGGGAATCAAGCATTAAAGGGTATGGCTAGTAACTCGTTAAAGGCCATGTCACACCAGTCTTGCGTGCGACTTGCAAAGAACAATTTTGACTACCGGAGGTCCCCGTAGATGATCCGCACATGACAGTACCTAGCATGTATCTCAAAAGTAGTCGCCCGGAGGTGCGCACGCATATTATTTTGCCCGCAACCGTGTTTAAGCCCTGTCACACCTTTCCGGGCAAGCTACTCGGGCTTGTTACGTGTAGGGATTTTCTAGCATACCGGACATTCCTGAGGGCGGAAAAGGATTTGTGCGAGTCAGCGCATGTGTCTTACTTGCTGGACGCGTTATACTTGCGAGTATACTGTGTGACCTTTGTACCAGTCGCGTGGGGCTGACAACTCAGTGAAGGAATTCCTCTAATGGAATGGCTGAAATCTCACAAAATTTCATTATCTTGGCTGCATACGGGACTGCGAAGTACCTGCGTGGGAATTGCCTGGGAAGTACTGCCGCTACGGGTCTCCTACTGGCGTTCTGCGTGGACCTCTACGGGCATTCCCGTGACTCACCCGGAAAAAGTTTTGGTCATGCTCAAAACTTGGCTGCGGTTAAATCGGACTTGCGTGAGCACCTCCGGGCAACTACGCGCTAGATACTGTCAGGTGCGGACCAACTACGGAGAGCTCCGGGGAGTAAATTTGTTTCCCCGCAAGTCAAGCCGCAAAACTTCCCCCGTACGGTATGACAAGGCATGAATGAAAATTGCAAACATTCTTGTTCGCCCGCTGAAAATCTTCTACGTGCTGGAAACCAGCTTTTGTACCTCCTCGCCACAAGCCCGCGTAGCTTGCCTTAATGATCGCCCCATCACTGTACAGGCATGCTAACCTGGAAACACTGAACTGCACATTACTTGAATATGAGACCATTCTGAAGCAAATAATTTTCACACAACAATAGATATATAATGTACTCTTAAATGAATCTGACAAGGATTGGAACAATCATCCCCCAGCATTCCCACTGATTCCCACTGATCAGTTACTAGCCATCCCCTTCAAGGTATACTTATTTGAATAAAAAACAAGTTATCGAAACTTCTGCAGATGGGACATTTGTGTCAAAGTAGGGTTGTCTAATATGCCCATTACAGGGTAATAGAGTCAAGTGCCAATACAGTATAGTTAAAGGAGCTACATGTATTTGCTGCATATGAAATGTCCTTAGTCATGTAACTCTCTGTCTATGTTTGCTGTGATACTTAGGTAGGATCATGGGGCTCCATAGTAGGATATCAGTGATTCATTATATCAGTAAACACAGCAGTAAGGCTTCCAGATGTGCTAACACTTTAGCAATGCACTACCTATATATGCAGGGTGTATTATCCTGGCAGACCATCGTGTAATATTTTCTGATAAATGTATCTACAGCAGCATGGATGTCTTATTCACATTTATTCCTTTAAAAAAGAAATCTACTCAATAATTTGCACAAGCAAATTTCCTTAATTTAATTGTGCAAACGGTGGGGGAAAAATAGGATAAAGGGCAGGTCAAATCAGAAGTCATGTTATCATCAAAACACAACTCTATCTGCATTGCCATCTGATATGCAGTTCTGTACTACTGTACATCAAGAGTCCACTAAACACAGCCAACAGTGGAATAATTTGTTGGCAAAAAATTCAAACCTCCTACATTGGGTTGAAAAGTTCATACTCCACAGTGATTATGAAATGATATGACAAATGGAAGTATGAATCTTGGCATTTCAGGTGGATAACTTTGTTTTTCAGTCTAAGCAGAGGTGTTCTACAAAAAAATAAAAAATAAAAAATACAGCCAGTCTTTGAAATCTATGATCTTGAAGTTATTTTCTTTCTGCACAAATAATTATTTTTTGCTTTTGTTTTTGTTTATTTACATGTACTTATAACTCCAACGCTGCACAATACATACTATTTTTTTTTCAAGAAAGTTATAAAATTTCAGACTGATTAATACTTCGCACAAACAAAATGTATTTGCTTATGCTGTACTATGTCATGCCATGACAGTAAATAAATAACTCCTTATTTCTCACAGAATCTTTTTTTATTTCTATTTGGACAATTGATATTCCATTTCAGTCTCCAATCTTGGTGCATCTTATGGATCTACAGCTAGCAGGAATTTGAGGTTGACACTTTGTGCATTTACATATTAATGTATCAAAAGCCATGCCAAAAAAAAAAAAAAAAAAGGAAAGAAAATCTGGCATCAATTTGGAGGGATTCTGTACACATACTACTATCTCTTTAACATCATCATGATCAAAACACTGATTTTTTTTTTCCACATTTAGTGCTGTTTACAGGCCCAGCTGAAGAAGAAGAAGAAGAAGAAGAAGAAGAAGAAAAAATATATGTATATATATATATATATATATATATATATTCAAGTCTTCAAAGTCTTTGCATTAAGTTGACTAATGCTGCTTACACAAAGCCTCTGTTGAGTAATTGTGTTTCAACTTGCAATCAGTCAAAACTAAACATACATTGTGGCCTTGTTGATACTGCCACAATGCTACTACATGAAATAAAACTTCCTGGGTATCCTCACTAAAAACACTATACAAAATGATTCCCTTCACTTTGCAGCTTGAGAACTGGAAGCACTCAGGGGATTTCAGTTTGATTGTGGTCATTGATTGCTTTGGTAATCTGATACATGCAGCATCCAACATCAACCCTCAAAATGGTCATCCAAAGTTTGGTCTAATCTCCATTGGCTACTACTGTGGTACCTTCCTTGCAGTCCATACTTGCAGATTGCAGACAAAGAGGCTCGCATCAGATTTAGCCCACTTCATGCACGTACAGGTTGGCGGTGACACACAAAACGATGATGCAGAATGTGTTGTAGTATATCAACAGGCGAAATTTGGGATCCACATCTCCCTGCCTGTACCAGTATATCTGTGGGAAACATGAAAGAAACCCATAGACAGCAAATTCCTTTTTAGTGATGACTCTGTGATGATTCTTTAGTTATCTCTTATTTATTGTTTCTTGATCCATCCTCCACCACTTCTTAAAACCTCTGTCTTCACAGGTTGAATTTTGCTTTCTATATTCTTCTCACCTGATTCTCTTTTCATAGAAAGTACAGGTGTAGTTGAAAACAGTTTCAGCTTCCTTGTGTACTGCACTGTAGAAGGTTGTTATGCAGCAATACATAGACCGAGTGCAGTGAGTCTGAGTGCCATCACTGACAAATTCATTCTTTTGGAGAATGTAATGAGACCATATTCTCGCTGGAGCATGTAAATTTGAGTCACCGAGCACATGGAAAAAGCTTCCGTCGCATGGACTGGTACCATGTATCTGAGATGAAGTATGTACTACAATGTACATTATCATAAAGTATTTTAAACATTTTTGCTTGTGGTGTTTCCCCCGGGCTGGTAATAATGACTTGTTTACCTGGAGATTATGAACAAGGAGTGAATTGATGACCAAGCTTTTTTTACTGTGTTGGCAAATCAGAATGTTACGAAAGGGCATAGACAGAATGGATCTTTTACATAGGCCCAAAGGCAGAGTAATGTAGATTTATGTAACAAGTGTTCCAAGTGTGCTTGTCCTTCACTAATACTCCACGGGACTGCTAAAGAACATCAAGACCGAGGTAAAAGTAAAAGGATTTAAAAAGAAACCCAACTTATAGATACCACAAGTCACAACAGCAGTGGCAGCTAATGTACACATCATCATGCTACCATACCTCAACGACTAAATGTCACTCCAGATATCACGATATCCATGTAGTCCTAAGCCCAAGTGTGTTGACTTACATTTGGCTTTGTAGAAATGACACAAAAAGCATGGACTCACCAGTGCAATATTTCCAGCACACACGAAGATGATACAGCATGCAAAGAGAATGTTAACAGGTAGTGGCGGCCAGCTTGGGAAGACTAGAGCACTGATGAAAGTGATCTGGTTGAAGATAGCAAGTGATTCACAGTGTTGAGTGCTTATCCAAAGAAGAAATACTAGTACACTGCAGTGTATGTGTTAACCCGTTGAGGACGAGTCCCGAGTATACTCGGGCAGGGGTCTATGGGAAATGCGTGTTGTAGCAAAATCAGTCCGTCCTCAACGGGTTAAAGATGAAATTGACTGCCTAGACTAAGACAGCACATATTGCTCAGAATGTCAGAGCCATGACTTGCATTATGGGCCATGGTACTTAAAACCCTTGCAAGCTTTGGACCCTGCATTACATCCCCTAACCTGTCTCCCCCTCCCCCCCCCCCCTTAGCCAGTTGAGGACTGGCTGATGTTGCTACAGCACGCATTTCCCATAGACACCTGCCCAAGTATACTTGGGACTCGTCCTCGACGGGATGGAAAAAAAAATCCACAGGATAGGAGTTTATTTTCCTGCAGACTTGAAAATTGTTTTTGTTCTTTGTTGTAGGTGTTTGTTCTTTTTCCATTTATGCAGCATGACGTAAGAGTACTTGACTTTATACCTCATACAGAAAGTGGGGGGGGGGGGGGGACATTACCCTTTACATACCTGGTACACTGTAAGTCAACAGAATGTGCACTTTTCAGAAGATAGTATATTAAAGTTTATTGAAGGATTTTATATTTTCCTTACATCTTTGCCCTGCAGTGATGTCATCATCACAAACATTTATGGTCTTCTCATTCATAGTTGTTTAACCCTAACCAGGCCAGGCTTTTTGGCCTGTTCTGTGGCCATGGGAGGGTTGATTCAAACACATCACACAGCATACTTGATCCAGGTACTGTACCAAGAAAATGTTCTTATCAACTGTTTATCGAGATTTGGATTCATGACCCCAAAACAAGATGCCTCTGTTATCATTTGGGTCGGAGGCATAAAGACATGCAAATATCACAGGTAAAACTGGAACTCACACAATTATTTTCAACTTGACCCACACCATGGCACTGGGTCAGGGTGGTCAACTGGATGCAGACTTACCGTTACTATGACCATGGAGATGATGCCAATGGCGAGATTTACTACACGTTCCTGCAGTCGGGTGGAGAGAGGGAAGCAAAAAAACAAATGTTGTTGTTTGTTAATTTCCATCTGCGAAGATGGCTGGATAGCCCATATTCAGCTACATTAAGCTGGTCTTCCATGGGGTCCAGTTGGATGTGAGGTGGGACCACTTCACCGGGTTAGACACCCTGCTCTTTGCGATGAATGAATGAAGCGGGATCTTTTACGTGCATGAGTTAATACTCTCTCACAATAAACAAAAACAAAAACAAAAGCAATCAACAACATATACATTAAAATGAAAAGATACCTTTAGCTTCTGTTTAGCTAACTAATATTGGAACACTCATAAAACAATGTTTAAACAGAATAATGCCCTTGGTTGCTACATATAATACACTCATGAACATTTTAGGACTTACAGATGGTCATGACACATTAAGCTGCACTGGCAGATGAGAGAGCCTCCTCGTTAGTACATATTATGTGTTAAATACAAAGCATTTTGAATCCAGAATTTGTAAATGTGACGTAAACTGACAGCAGGGAGCTGGGAAAGAGGAGGGGAGTTTATTTGTCGGTCAGTGGCTGTAAACATCTTGTCTTAAGAGACAGGGAGGAGGAAGGGAGGGGAGAGAGAAAGTTGTGATCATCTCTAATGACAAACTTTCTTGGATTCCTTCATTCTACACAGGAGTGGAAGGGTCTGCTAATCATTGCCTGCTAAAAATTCTATTACACCAAGTCTTCTGGGCACAAGTTATGAAGGCCCTATGATGAGTAAATTGCCACGAATTTTGTTTCGCGCGGTAGATTTTACCCTGTCTATAGCGGCCACAGATCCGATGGAGATAATAACTCAGCTTGTTTTTCTGCTTGTAGCTGTGCCAGTCATTTCTTGGTAAAGTTCAGCGATCGCCACTGCTGCATTCATCACTCATTCAGTCATAATAATGCACTAGTGTTAAAGGGGATGGCTGGTAACGGATCAGTGGGAATCAGTGGGAATGCTGGGGGATGATTGTTCCAATCCTTGTGGGATTCATTTAAGAGTACATTATATATCTATTGCAGAGACTCCAACTCTCCCGCTTTCGACGGGAGATCTCCAGCCGAAATCCCATTTTTACAGAATCTCCCGTTCTCCCGCTTGAGATTTAATTTCTCCCGCTTGAAATGATTTCCTACTTAATTTCATTGTATGTTGAAAAATAAGCCTTAGATAACACGAGGGAGCATCTAGCACCCTAGACCTCAACGGGCTTCTCGCTCGTGATGTGTGCGAAGTTGGAATCTCCCGTTTGCTAGGGGTTTCAGGCGGGAGAATCTCCAGATCAGAAGGTGCTTGGAGTTGGAGTCTCTGCTATTGTTGTGTGAAAATTATTTGCTTCAGAATGGTCTCATATTCAAGTATGTGCAGTTTAATGTTTCCAGGTTAGCATGTACTGTAACAGGCCATTAATGATTGCCCCGTCACTGTACAGGCATGCTAACCTGGAACAATTTCATAAACACCGGCATAATTCAATGCATGAAACACAAGTGTGCATACGTACGCACATATAATTGTACATATCGTACGCGTATGTAAGTACCGTACTTGTAGATGTATACAACGCTGATATACGTACATGTAGGCAATGCACACAAAGTTGGATAACCTGTCTATAGTGGCCACCTGTCTATAACGGCCACTTTTTTGTCTCCCTTGGGTGGCCGCTATAGACAGGTTTGACAGTAGTTGTTCGTACAGGCCCTACGAAGCAAATTTCTCACCCATGTCTGCGTTTCACCGAATAGAGGAGTTTGGATGTCAGTGTTGTAGTGATCCATTACTGATGTCATTCAGAGTACAGTCTGCCTTTCAATACATGGGATGACTCCAACAGGCACTTCTAGGTGTACCGCATCAACACATTCTCATAGTATCTGTCCCAGATGAAAGAAATCTATGAAAAGAAATTTGACATGAAAAGAAACATGGCACAGACACATAACTTTATGTTTAAAAAAGAAAAGAAAAGATACATTTACATTGTAATAATGTTCAGCAAACTTCATATATACAAAGTGAATTGCAGTAGAATAGGATGAGCTTAAAGGGTGTGTAGTTCTGGTCGAGGTGAGGATTTAGCTTTTAACGTTTTGCGAGATACTATTCAGAAACCACTCTATGAGATGTCAAAGAGCATGCAGTTCTAAGGGGTATCAAGATACATTTTGTTTATTCGATGAAAATCGGTTTTGAAATGGCTGAGATATCCAAAAACAAGGTGAAACAAAGAGATCCTAATAAAGTTGTGGCATGTCGCCTTTTATTATTAGCACTTTTTTCGATATCTCAGCCATTTGAAAAACAATTAATTTCATCAAATAAACGTTGAATCCTTCTTAAAATTACATGCTCTTTTTCATGAGGCTTTTCATTATCTCACAATAGGAATGTTCAAAACATGAATCCCCACCTCAACCTGTACTGTACAGTCCCTTTAACCAACTCACTACAGGAACCTGGTGGTCTATGTATGGGGATTTCAGAATTCAGTTGGAAACGGGTTAAGTCAACATAACAGTCGAAAAAGGTTAGGAGGAGACCTTGGCAGGAACTACACTATGTAATTCTTCCTTTAGACAGTTAATTGAAAGAGTTTGGGGTGTGAGTAATCAATCCCTCATAGTTCACCTGAAAAAGGGACTAAATGTGACAGACCCTTCACTGATTTTTTGATGTATTTTGGAAATAAAAGCAAACATACAAACAATCCAAATTCTGCTGTATGATACATTGTAACTACAATGTACAGAATGTACACTATGTAGATCTGTCACATTTTAGTCATAAATTACCATTTAACAATGTAACCTACAGTGCATAGTGTTACATTAATTAGAACAAAATACAATTTCATTAAATTTGTATGTTTTTAGAGAGATAACGCTTTACCACAGAAAACAGACTACAGGTGTAGCTGAAAAATGAACTACATGGTAGATATACACAGACCCTGTCTACCATTCCCTTTCATAATTTGTCACTGGAAATGTCATGATAAACATATCATACAAATGTACTTGACTCAACTAAAGAAATGATGTTTAAATCCCGATATGAAATTATAAATAATCTTATTTATTAAAGGGAAGATAAACCCCAAGAACAATGTGGATTGAGTGAAAGCAGCAACATTAGTAGAACACATCAGTGAAAGTTTGAAGAAAATCGGACAATCGATGCAAAAGTTATGAATTTTTAAAGTTTTGGTGTTGGAACCACTGGATGAGGAGACTACTAGAGGTTATGACATATGAGTGGACTACAATATTAAGAAAATATAAAGAAAATACTACAAAAATCCATTTTTCATGAAAATTACAAATTCCATCAACTTGATATTGACATATGTTAAGGTTAGCAATTATTCCCCCTGCTTTCTGAAAGCGGTTGGTCCACTGCTCTTTCATAATTCTAGAAAAGTGAATTTTTGTTGAATATCCTTTATATTTTCTTTGTATTGTTGTCCACTCATACGTCATATCCTCTAGTAGTCTCCTCATCCAGCGGTTCCAACACCAAAACTTTAAAAATTCATAACTTTTGCATTGATTGTCCGATTTTTCTCAAACTTTCACTGATGTGTTCTACTAATGTTGCTGCTTTCACTCAATCCACATTGCTCTTTGGGTTTACCTTCCCTTTAATTGTCACAGCCCTGATTAAACAAAAAAATGACAATGAAAACAAGGAGAAAAATAAAGTCTAACATTCAGATACTGGTACATCAGCTAGTAAGTTGGGGAAAATGTACATCACATACAGTATTCCACAAGTCATGGCTAGAATTGTTGGTAAGCAGCTAATAAGAGATTATCTAAATCCATTATAATTGTCAATAAAGTTCTGTGCTAAGTTGATGCACTCCATATTACGCCGAGACAACTCACTATCAACTAACCCAACCATATGAAATGAGCAGCAGTGACAGGACCACATCAGTACACATACTGTAAAACAAAATATGTGAGTGTGCATCACAAAAACAACAAAAAGTCGCCAGTTACGGATTTATAAAGGACAAGTTCACCTTCATTAACACAAGGATTGAGAGAATGTACATATATGTAGCAATATTAGTAGAACACATCATTGAAAGTTTGAGGAAAATTGGACAATCCGTTAAAAAGTTATGAATTTTTGAAGTTTTTGTGCAGTCACCGCTGGATGAGAAGACTAGTGCAGTGTATGATGTCACATGTGTACAACAACATGAGGAAAATATAAAGAGAATTTCACAAAATTTCATCTTTTGAAAAAAAGTACACATTCCCTCGACTCGTTACTGACATATGTTATGGGTAATATTATTCCCATTGCCTTTAGAAAGAGGCAAGTTAAGTGCTCTTTTATTATGCGAAAAAAGTGAAAATATGTTGAATTTTCTTTACATTTTCTTTATACTGTTGTACTCATATGACATCACAAGCCTTAGTAGTCTCCTCATCCAGCGGTTCCAACACAAAAATTTTAAAAATTCATAACTTTTGCATCGATTGTCCAATTTTTCTCAAATTTTCACTGATGTGTTCTATTAATATTGCACTGCATTCTCTCAATCCTTATGTTTATGAAGGTGAACTTGTCCTTTAAGGACAGATTCTGAAAGAGCAGACTCTAAGCTTTAAAGATGTATTTAATAATTCAATTAAAATGGACTCCCCTAACCTACCTAAATACTGGAAAGAAAGCACACATTCTGGAAAAGTGTGAATTGAGAAAAGAGGCTCTGAAGTACAGCTGGGTCTATTCAAGCACTTTATCTTTCACTAAGTTGTGTAAGAGGTGTGATGAAAGGGACAAAACACAGGATGTCAACCACCAGATCAACATCAATGAAGGGATTATCAGATTATGCTGAAATTTAGCATGCTCTATTAACACATTCTGTTCTAATTCATGCCAACTTTCAAAGCAGTAGCATTATCTTTTCAAAAGTTATTAGACTTGAAAGTGAAGAGTGTACAAAGGATTTCAAGAAATGAAAAGGGGCCTCTAGTCTAAATACATAAATAATCATTCTACTCTCCCAAAAAAGGGGTTGTAGAAAAACTGTGGAAAACACACTTTCCTATTCGTGTTACAATCCCAAACTAAAAAAGAACAATGTAGAAGAAAGATAGCTCTTTCAGAAAATATGAAAAACTCAAGATTGGGAAAGCTGACCCATTTCACCTTTCTTGAGTCCTCACATAAAAATCAAGGGGTGCTACTTTTTGTTTTGTGATACAGGCTCACATATGTTCGCTGCATGAAAATTTGGCAAATTGGTGCCGACGGCCCTTCATCTCATAGTAAGAAATTTTTGAGAATTGCCACTGGCATCCAATGCATATTGTGCATAGGCAAGAACTTTTGCGTAAATTTTAATTTCGCGAATGTTGGCACTCGCAAAATTCGAAAAATTAAAATGCACGCAAACATTCCTCACTTTACAGTAGGGCCTACAGTACTGTAGGGCTAGTAGGCCTACAGATGGTAGAGTGACCAACATTTTTATCAACTAACGTTAGCTCTGATTTCTCTCTCTTTTTTTTTTTTTTTTATCCCTAGGCCTTATTAAATTTGACTTTCAAATTCCACCAAAACTTGACAATAAGGTTTGTTTTTCGCATGCTCTCTGACACTACAGACAGACACAGCTGGACAAAATTGAATTAACAAGCAGCGAAGCGTACAGTAGAGTCTACTGGTATGTGTTTCTACACAATCATATCAAATCTTAGCCCGACCAGACGCCGTGCGCTAGCTTGTGTACAGCAACAGGGCTGTGTACTAGCTACACGCAGCCGCTGTAGCGACAGCGGCTGCACCTCTATTCCTTCGCAGACGTTGTCATTTTTCAGTGTGGTTGTGCGACTCCTTCATGAATATCTTTATTAATCGTGGAAAACTAAAATACAAGGAATTATCGTAATCTATGATAATCATTCAATAATCGGTATGCGATTTTTTGTTTAATTACATCGAAAACTCACCGAAATCTGTGGCTGAAATCAGGTCTGTAAACGTCCTTATTGCTTCACTCCTCATCTGCGTGTTATTTTAATGGCATTCACTCTCGTATACTACAACGTACAATGTAGGTAGTCGGAGAGGCTAGCTCTCCGACTACCTACGTTGTACGTTGTAGTATACGAGAGTGAATGCCATTCAAATAACACGCAGATGAGGAGTGAAGCAATAAGGACGTTTACAGACCTGATTTCAGCCACAGATTTCGGTGAGTTTTCGACGTAATTAAACAAAAAGTCGCATATCAATTATTGAATGATTATCATAGATTACGATAATTCCTTGTATTTTAGTTTTCCACGATTAATAAAGATATTCATGAAGGAGTCGCACAACCACACTGAAAAATGACAACGTCTGCGAAGGAATAGAGATGCAGCCGCGTCGCTTCGCGACAGCAGCTGCGTGTAGTTAGGCTGTGTACCAGAGTATAGTTAATCAAATCTTAACTACCGGTATACACAGCCCAGTCATGACAATTTATTAGCGTCTGGTCGGGCTAATCATATCTAAGGCTTACACAGCCCAGTCGCTGTACGTACGTAGCGCGACAGCGTATTAACAGCGTCTGGTCGGGCTAGGCTTAACATAGCTACCACAGTACCAGCAATCAATGAGAAACCATGTGCCTTATAATGGGGTTATGGTTTTGAAGAACAAAAAAAAAACAAAAAAAAAAAACAGTCTGCCTAACACTAGGGCCTAGTAACAGTTAGGGCCTATTGCAGACTAATAAAATTGACAAACATCTCACAGAATTGAATCTGCAGCATAGACATAGTGCATGCACCATTGCCAATATGTATCGAACGTTAAAGCTCTAACAATATTACTTACACTACCGACTGTACTGTATTGTATGCAAGACTGTCTGTTCTTGTGAATTTCAACCGGATCTAACGTTAAGCGTTGGCCGTTTATAGGCCCTGGAAATAATATAGTACCAGGTAATTAGATGTGCCAACGACGGGCAACGTATGTACATGTACAATGACAATGTACTAAAAATGGTCAATGCAATGCAAGTGACAAAACAGTGTCAAGTGTGGCAATCAATCGAATGCAAGAATGCATGTCAGGGAATCAACACATCATATCAACATAATTTTCTCGACATTAAACTTGCCAAATGCGTTTGTCCCGTTTCCTGACGCTTTGCTAAAAACATAGCAAGGCGTCAGGATTACCAAGAAATTAATCTACAGTATGATACCACACCTGTCCTGCCTGTGAAGAAACCTGGATCATGCTACCGCAACCATAACAAACCACCACAATGCACGTCTCACACCATAAACGGGCTCGACTATCGAAGTAGCAGGCGGAGGTAGGTACCTGTATCTTAGGTCATCACGGAGTGGTATGGCGGAGCGGCGCGGCCACTGGATAGGCTCTGATGAAGGGAGCTAGTTGCACTTGGTGCCAGGCGATGCGTGATGACCCGTGATGACGACAAGCAAAGCAAAGTGGGTCCAAAAACTTTCGTCTCGATCGGCGATAGAGTTTCAACTGAAGGTGGCGCTGTCACGTATTTCATAACACGTTGTTCTAGAGAGTCTGGTAGTGAGTTTTTAAAAGTTTGAAAGTTTATACTCAATCCAAAAAGGTGGGAAAAGACACTCAAAAAAACCCAAAACAAAACAAAAACATGTTTTGAGTATCAGAGTCCAATGTAAAAACATATTTCACATTAATGAAAGAAAGGTATTATTTCACATTATCAATTCAACAATAATTATAAACCGAGTTTCAAATTACAACTATCTATAAGAGAGTAAACAAGAGTGAAATAAAATTGATGGGATAAAAAAATATTATGTACAGCTATAAATTTTATATGCGATAATAGTGAACGAAAAACAACGGAGAGAAAAATCGAGAGAAAAAGAGGGGGAGTGAGAAAGATAAACAGTTAGGTTACCAATTCATTGCAAAGAAGGCACAGCCTATCAAAAGTTTATGTAGTAACTACAAGGAAAAGGACGAAATATAGTAATCTACTAAACATTTGTCTTTATAACATAACTACAAAACTTGGTTGAATTAGAAATGAATGTTTTCTTTTCACAATTAAATAATTGAAGAGTTTGTTCGCAAAAACCGATAAGTCCATTTTCGAAGATTTTGAAGTACGGTCTCTGTCATAAAGTACAAAATAATACCTTTTAAATGATATATTGGTCACTACATAAAAAGGTACATTTTTGAAGTTATGGTCAAAAGAAGCAAAACTGTTATTATTCTTTGAATTTTCTTGACTTTTAATCGCAAATATCTCCATTTGGCATACATGGACTTACTGGTTTTTGTAAACAAACTCTTCAATTGATCCATCTTCATTGTATTGGGGTATTTTCAGTAATACTTTTTTTTTAAGCATTTCTTTTGCTGTTCATTAAAGAGGCTGCATTGAAAATTGTCAAGGGATAAAATCATGAAATTCATCAACAATCTTATCCTCATTGCAATGGGTACAAAAGCTTTCATTTCTAGGAATTTGATTTTATTTATCTTTCGAACCACTATTAGCAATATTATTTGTGGTTAGCGCAACAGAATTTGTATGAAAAATTTTCATCTGTGAACCATTCAAATGTTGGAAAAATTTCTAAAAATAGATTTCGTACTTGAAAATTCGAGTCAACACTAGAAAATTCATTCTACATCACTACAATATGCCACTCTTGTTTATGAATGTCAATTAATTTGGTGCTAACTAAACTTTTGAAGCCAGCTAGATTGAGATTTGATGCCCAGTTGTTCCAAGTTTTCATGAGACCTAGGTTGTCAAGTATCTTTTTCTTTCTAATGACCCACTCGTTGAATTTTCTTACCTCACAGATAAAACAATTTTTGGAAATTGTTTAATATATGTGCTACCTGTAAAATACTACTGACGTGAACAAGCCTAAACCGAAACAGTAGTATCCGAAGGGTCACAGGCTTTTCAAACTTATATTTACCCATTTCACCATTAACCAAGCAATTTGAAGTGAGTTTTTGCAATCCAAGCAGTTCCTTACAATATCCACAAAAGAAAGTTTCAATCTGGGTGAGGTCGATCTTCAAAACCCCAAATTTCTCTGCTGTAGAGCAATATGGGCATGATAAACAAAAAAAAAATACAAATATTCGAACAACTCTTAGTTTTACGTTAATCGGAAGAAGAAGAGGTAAAATCTTACCTCTTCATCAAGAACAATGCTCTTCAGGCTTGGGATACTTGTTTGTTTATATAACTTTCATATCATAGCTTATAGCTTTCAATTATCATAATTTATAGCTTTCAATTGTCATAATTGAACATTGATCCTTAGTAGACATAAATAATCGCAGACACTATTTTCACCATCCTCGAAATGGATGGTTTATAGGAGCTGTTCTAACTTTCCCACGGGAAAATAATTATCTTAGTCTTTAGTAGTATTAATGGTATTCATGTATTTTCAGCCAACAAAGTTGTATCATATGCATATAGTTATGTGAATCGATAAATAACATTCTCTTTTTTAATAGAACAAGTTTCATTCATAGCTGACAAAAGAGAATCCAGGCCAGGGTAACTCTGAGACAATGACAAAAAGTTGTTTAGATACAATATATATATATATATATGAAGAGTTTGTTCGCAAAAACAGTTAAGTCCATTTTTGAAGATTTTGAAGTTTGGTCTCTGTCATAAAGTACAAAATAATACCTTTTAAATGATATACTGGTCACCACATTATAAAGGTACATATTTGAAGTTATGGTCAAAAGAAGCAAAAATTTTCTTATTATCTTCTTTGTTTTTCTTGACCTTTAATCGCAAATATCTCCATTTGGCAAATATGGACTTATTGGTTTTTGCGAACAAACTCTTCATATATATGAAGGGTTTGTTTGCAAAAACTGACAAGTTCATTTTTGAAGATTTTGCAGTACGATCTCTGTCATATAAAGTACAAAATAAGACCTTTTAAATGATATATTGGTCACTACAGTTATGGTCAAAAGAAGCAAAAATTTTATTATTCTCTTTATTTTTCTTGACCTTTAATCGCAAATATCTCCATTTGGTAAATATGGACTTATATTAAAGGTCAAGAAAAACAAAGGGAATAATAAGAAAATTTTTGCTTCTTTTGACCATACTTTCAGAAATGTACCTTTATATGTAGTGACCAATATATCATTTAAAAGGTATTAATTTCTGCTATATGACAGAGACCGTAATTCAAAATCTTCAAAAATGGACTTATCGGTTTTTGCAAACAAACTCTTCATATTATATATATATATATAGTGAAAACTTGTTCTTTGCTCAAAGTTTTCACTATCCATTATTTGTTTCTGGTCAGTTTTCTCTTTCTTGTTTATATATATATATATATATATATATATATATATATATATATATATAATACATGTATATATATATATATATATATATATATATATATATATATACATATATATATATACATACATATATATATATATATATATACCATATACCATATACAGTAAATTATGTATATATATATGTATGTATGTATATACTATATAAACATACCACATACACGTACATACAATGTACATTACAACTTTGGATACAGCTTTAGGGTGCAACTACGGAAACTGTGTCAGCAGTAAAGCATGGTTTGAATGGGATATAATAAATAGTTGAAAATGTTATTAAAGGAGACACATAGTGTAGTGTGTATATATATATATATATATATACACAGTGTGTATATATATATATATATATATATATATAGAGAGAGAGAGAGAGAGAGAGAGAGAGATGTAATTTCTTCTAATTCAGTCGAAGTACATAATTGATAATTATTTGAATTAAAAAAAAAAGAAAGGAAATAAACTCGCCTGTTGCAACATTACACCAATTATCAACTGGCTTTTTTTGGCAAACGACACTCCTGTTGATTGAACGGCCCTTCCAGTATGTGTATGATCCCTGAGACAGGATCAAGATATCATTCGAAAAACAGGGCATCATCATTGCCTTCGAACCTCATATCACCTTCAAACAGAAATGGGAAGATGTTTAAAAGGACCAAGCCCTAAAAGAAAAGTAGAGGAACTTGGTCTACGGCCCGTTTCAATGTTTCCACGAGGACTGCAACAAGTTCTATGTGGGGGAGACTAACAATCACTGGAAGCTCACATGAATCAACATCAAAGGCCCAGCCGTTCTGATACATGTACTGATAGTATCCCAGACTCCGCAGTCTACATACACATTAACTCAAGCAAACATTCTTTCAGCATTAAGGAGGCGATCATTTTGGATAGAGAATCCAAAATGGTTTAAAAGGGGTGATAAATAAGGAAACCATCAGGGTACAAATGAAGTGACCTGCATGCAACAAGAAAGGAGGCCTCCGCTTCAATTTGTCACACAAGTGGGACCAGGCCGTTCACAGGATTCCATGCCATCTATCGCCTGAAGGACAAGGCGTTGGGCGTGTTAGCTCTGTACAATCTCACACTATACAAGGGTCGTTCCATCAAAGTATCATTCGCCCAATGAAGCAAATTGATAGTTGGGGAAAATGTCGCAACAAATTGATTCATTTCCATTTTTTTTCTTAAAATGATTATAAATGATATATACACATATATCATGAAACCTAAACAAGAAATATTCACAGCATGAAACTTTTCATGAATTGGACTGATGGCCTACTCCGCGGTATGAAACTGCATGGAATCACATGCCACTAGCATTTAATGCATTGTGTAGACAAACACTTTCGCGTGTATACTTGAAAGATGAATGAAAGCATATTTTATACTGAATACACATACTGAAAATTTCAACATTTTATTCAAGGTCCAAATATAGGACATTACATGATAAACAATTTTCAGTTCAGTGGAAGACATCTTGAATATAGAAAAACGATAAAAGTATGTTCCAATGAATAGTTTACTTTCTGATTTTCATAACTACCCTAGCATGTGATCAGAAATAACAGAATATTCACCTGCCACGTGTAGTATAGATTTATATGTTGTGTATACAGGGAATGCTGCATCAGTAAGTTCTGCCCAGCACAGTCCAGTTTTAAAACAAAATATTACATTCTCATGTATGTAGAGGACAAACTATAAAAACACAACCTACTGAAAATTATGCCAATATAACATGAAAGGAAAAGCTGTTGGATTACCATCAATACAACTTTGGATATTAACATTAAATGTATCTTTTCATGAGATAACTGTCATGTAGGGTTTTCTCAACTCACACCCGTTGACATTGTGAGCTACAGTACTTACGTTGGGGAAATACACACAAGCTGAGCCTGCAAGTCATGATTTTGTGACAGCAAGGAAGGTCAGACTTGAGGTTTATAAATGATATGGTTTTAAACATTTCCAAACATGTTACTAGAGTCAATGAAAGTTGAACATAATTCAAGAGAATAATTTACGCAGATAAACAAGCAGACACTAAAGACACACACAGACACTAACGACACACACTTATAACCACAAACCTACATAGACACATACAGGAATCTCAAAAAGCATACCTGTCAACATTTCAAGATGAAATATCTTACTCGTGGATTGCAAAAATCTTATTTTATATGAAAACTGAAGTTAAAAATCTTACTTTCAGTCAAATCTTCAGAAAATACACATGAAAGGTATATCTAAATATTTTTTCTAAATCTTATTTCTCTGACAGAAAATCTTATTTTGCTATTTTTAATGTAAACAAGAGAACCGCGGGTCTAGCGCTCACCTGAGTATCGCAAGTTCACCTTTCACGCAGTCACTAATCTAAATTATTCACAGCTCTACTAAAATTTGACCAGGCATTCTCAAGTAAAAGATGAAAATGTACAATAAGGGCCCAAATTTTTTAAGATTCCTTAATTTGGGGGGATTGGGGCCCCCTGGGGCCCTCTGGGTGGGGCATGGTGCCCATTTTGATAAATTGAGATCCTGACCCCCTAGGGATGCTACCTGCCAAGTTTGACGAAAATCCATCATGAGGTTTTCAGGAAGAAGATGAAAATGTACAATTCAGGCCCCCATTTGGACCTTCCCAACCCCCCCCCCCCCCCCCCCAAGAGGGGCACCCCTGGATTTGCTATGAACAAACTTGAAACTACAGTCATTAGTGTACTCACTCATAGTATTATCTTAGCTCTATAACTTCTGATTCTAGAGAAGATTTTTAAAGATTCCTTCATTTTGGGGGGTTTAGGCCCCCTTGGGGCCGCTGGGTGGGGCATGGTGCCCATTTTAACAAATTGAGATTCTAACCCCCTGGGGATGCTACCTGCCAAGTTTGGTGAAAATTGGTCATGGGGTTCTCAAGAAGAAGATGAAAATGTATAATTTAGGCCCATTTCACACACGCACACATCACATGCGAACAAATTTCAAATCCACGAACGGATAAGATGTTTGTGTGCGCATGCGCTGGCCGTCAATTCAGTGTAGCTCTCCCAAGGTCCTCTCGACCGAGTCACATTCAGTCATCAATTCGAACAGAAAGGGACTATTAGCAGAACCAAACGTTGCTCAAAGCCTGTTTTCAAGACTTCAACTTAATTGGTAAGTCTTCAAATTGAAGAATTTTTTAGATTTTAAGTTGATATTTACCCGCGATACTAAATCTGTCATGATCCTGTATGCTACAATACGAAGCCCCATTTAGCTATGCGTATGGGGCTGCTGGTCGCAGTTAGCTACTCAGTATGCGTATGGGGCTGCACGCTGCTGGTCGCAGTTGTCATGCAATACAAATGTAATGGTTTCGTACAATACGTGTGCTACCTCACGGCGGCGGCTCTGGTACGAAACCATTATTGCATGATTACTAAGACATGAGAGCACTTTGGGGCGAGTAAGTCTCACAGTGTTAGTTATATGAAAGGTACTTTAACCTGAAACACAAACTAAGACAAGGAAATTTAGGGAAACTTTTGAGGTAATACCAAAACTTTATATTATCTTTAACTCCTTTGCGCACTGTACGAGCTGAAATTTATCGAGGTGGTTTTATTTTCGCGAATTTCGCGAATTGCCTTTGAACCGCGAAAATAACAACGCCTGAATAGCTAAGTACAGTTAGACCCTCGCAACCGCGAAATTAACAACATGTGAAAATGTCCTCCAAGTTGCAATTCGCGAAAATATCTGTACACAAAAATTTCAGCTTGTACAGTATGTCTATGTTGAAGTGTCCATAATATCTGGTTTAAAAGATACACACCTTTGCCTGAATTTATGCAAACATGAGCGAGAAGGAAAATGAAACCTGAGAAATATCTTCTGCTCTGTTGTGCAGCATACAATCTTTTTTGCAAATCATTGCAGTTTGGATGATTAAGTCAACATTGCAGGCATATTGCAAATGGTAGAAATCCACCACAGAGGGCAGCATTTCACGATCCCACACTGCCTTGCTCTGGCTCCTCCTTTAGACGTCACCTCTTGCGGCTAGCATGAAGAGCCTCGGCTTTGGCTCTCAGTGCTTTCATCTCCTCTTGGATTAGGTCTGTCAGTTTCTTTCTCATCTCCAGCTGTGCATAAAAAAACAAACCAACAAGGACTTGATTTCATCAGTAGGTATTCACTGGAAGAAGAGACAAATGACCAACATTCCATGCTAAATCTGACAGAAGGTGAGATTTATTCATCAGCTCCACTATGCTACTTATGTAAACATTTTTTTTTTTTTCACAGCAGTGATTTTAAAAATGTTCAAGATATCACATTTGATGCATATGTGTAGGTCAGTTGCATTACAGAACATCCTGCCAAATAAAATGTTCGCAATAAAGCCTAAAATAAAAGGAGATATCACTGTTTTTCTCATTAAACCATACGTGTAACTGTAGATGGTTTAGTCTGGAAACATTTTTATTGTAAGTATTGTTCACATTTTGTATATTTAACAACACTTAATTGATTATATTGATTCAAATCTTTACATTGGTTGTTTATCCCTAACTCACATTATAGAACTGTTTTGAAGCACTCATGCTGGGTTTTGTTTCATCTGCAAATGGTAAATTATGCCTTTAAGAATGATGATCCTTGGCAAATATGCATCAAAATTACATGTAATATTGAAGGATGAGTGTGTTTTAATTATTCTGTGGACAAACACGCTTGTGTCACACATTATGTGACATAACCAGTTGAAATAGGGCATCCCACTATGATGCAATGAAATTCAACGTTATCTTTCCCTGGCACAGCATGTAAATATATGCTGCGCTACAGTGGAGAAAATAGATGCACAGTGAAGTGATCGCATAGTGCAGTGATCGCTATTCAAAAAACACTAATCAATTCAGTGCTTATTTACGTCAATGTAGGGAAATTTGTCAATCAGTTGCAGTGATTGCTTTGTTGCAGTTTGTGCAGGCTTATCTTAAACAAAATATTTCCATAGTTTGGTGGTCTCTAGTCATCAGTCTGTGTCGCTGAGCTTCAGTGAACTAATAAGACTGGCCTCCTTCATCAAAGAATACCCAACTTGCTCTTCACATATATACGTAAATGTGACCTCTCACCATTTACCCTGATCAAGTCTGAGATCTCAAGGCTGAAGATGCCAAATAGGGTGATCTTGGCGAAAAATTTGAAAATTTCTGTGGTTTTTGTAAAGAAACAAGAACATTCTGTTCAAAGTTTCAGAAAGTTTTACTTACAAATTTTTCAGTTCTTCCGATACTGCTTGTCATAGGTTTGTAAAAGTCGATTTATCATTCGTGAATGTGCAGTCACATTCGTGCGCGATTACATATTTTAAAGAGATCCTAAAAATAATGGCAGTTGTGATGACTGGCCATATACCTGTATTCCAAAACAAAGAAGGAAAAAAAGGAGTGAAGTGAGGGAGATTTCCATATTACATTTGCCACCAAATACACAAAGAAAGTTTGACATTATCTTGCATGACGAATTATTGGAACCACGCCAATAACAGCTTCCATCACTTACGGGAGACGTCAGATCCTCCTTCATTTGATCCACCAGCTCCCTGAAGTCGAGTGGTTGACCTACTAGGACGGTTACTTTCTTGTTCCGTCTGGGAATGTATGGTGGGTAGTTTGGCAGGACATGCTCCATCCCTACATGCCACATGGGCACAACTGTGGGCACCACAAGACACTCGCTGAGGAGTCGGCCCACCCCTGATATCAAGAGAGGGAGAGAGAAGAGCAAACATGAATACTTTAGTAGTCAGACATGTGTAATTCACAGTCCTTTTGCACTCTACCCTTCTTCAAGATTTTGATGAAATACCAGTAAAAAACACATTACAATACTAAGTATTTTCATATGACCTACAAGACCCCATCATATAAATGATCATGAAATGGACTAGGAATGCTTTCAGCACAAACTTCTGCACACGCTGCAGAATCCCGTCACAGATGCACTGTGGGATTCCTTGGGAGCATTGCCACTTCCAGGTGTCTTGCGTGTCTTAGTTCCTATGCCATTCAATGTAATTTTTGCCTGCTTTTCTTTCATTGCTGCTTTTTTCTTTGGTTAATAGTATCAAGATTAAAAAAAAAAAAATTAAAACTTCTAGATTTCAATGATTTGTGGGTACTAGAGTCATGGTTCGCTACTGCGAGGCTTCAGTGAGCTGGTCACATGATCGGGGATGATGATAGAAAGTGAATATATCTTCAAGAAAAAAATAATCCTGGATAAAGATGGAATGTGACTTGATCGAGTGCATATGCAGCCAGTCGGTCCCCTTTAGCTACCCCATACTGTAAAAGTGGAAATTTTCACGGTGTTGAAATTTTCGCGCATTTCGCGCAACCAGAAACTAGCGCGAAAATAAAAACACGCGAATATTTTTGCTTGCCATACGTTCCTCTGCATGATGTCTTGATTCCGCGGAATTAAAAACACGCGAAACTCTTCTGACCCGGCCTAGCGCGAAAAATTAGTCGCGCGAAAATATCCACTTTTACAGTAATGTATCTAAAGGCCGTGTCACACCTTTCCGGGCAAGCCTTGTGTGCGACTTGCAAAGAACAATTCTTACTACCCGGAGATCCCCGGAATGAGCCGCACATGACAGTACCTAGCATGTATTTCACCCGTAGTCACCCGGAGGTGTGAACGCAAATCTTTTTACCCGCAACCATGTTTAGGCCCTGTCACACCTATCCGGGCAAGCTATGTATTTTGTTGCGTGTAGGGAGTTTCCAGCATACCAGGAATTTCTGAGGGCGAACAAGGATTTGGGCGAGCCAGTGCATGTGTCTTACTTGCTGGACGCGTTCTACTTAAATTCTACTTGCGGGTATACGGTGTGACCTTTGTACCAGTCGTGTGGGGGTTGACAACTCAATGAAGGAATTCCTCTGAAGGAATGACTAAAGTCCCATGGAATGTCATTATCTTGGCTGCATACGGGGAGTATGAAGTACCTGGAGGGAGTTGCCTACGAAGTGCTGCCTCTAAGGGCCTCCTACTGGCGTTCTGCGTGGGCCTCTCTGGGCATCCCCGTGACTCACTCCGAAATTGGTCATGCTCAAAACTTGGGTGTGGTTAAATCGGACTTGCGTGAGCACCTCCGGGCAACTACAGACGAGATACGCGCTAGGTACTATCAGGTGCGGACCAACTGCGGAGAGCTCCAGGTAGCAAATTTGTTTCCCCGCAAGTCAAGCCGCAAAACTTCCCCAAATACGGTATAACAAAGCCTTGAGCATGCTCAAAACTTGTTCCGAGTGACTCGTGGGGTTCGCTCGCAGAGGTACAAGCAGAACACCAGTCGGAGACCCTTCCTGGCAGCACCTCGCAGGAATTGGCTCTCACGCAGGTCACACGGAATGCACGCAAGTAGAAGCTAAGTAGCACGCGTCTAGTAACAAGAAACAAATGCGAAAATTGCAAACATTCTTGTTCACCCGCGGAAAATCTTCTACGTGCTGGAAACTACCTCCTCGCCACAAGCCCGCGTAGCTTGCCCGGAAAGGTGTGACACGGCCTTGAAGTGATGCTTGCAGCGCGGTACCAACTCATTGGTGATACCGAGAATAGGGGAATGCATGGACACAATCATCCAAAGAAGGCACTACATGGATTGGTCATGTGCTAAGGAAAGAACAGGACAACATGACCAAGGCAGCACTCTATTGGACTCCAGAAGGGATGAGGAAGAGGAAGTGACCAAAGAACATAATTATGTGAGCGTGCATAACAAAACCAACTAAAAGTCACATGCTCTGGTTCAGCATGAGGCTCAAAATAGGTGAAACAGGTCAACTTTGCCATTACTGAGGTTTTAAAAAAAATATTTTATAAAGGAGCAATTCTTTTTCTACACTATTCTTTACACTATATCTTTTACGAGGCCTCATTTTATTTCTTAAAATCCTTTACTCTCTTCACTTTCAACTTTAAACATTTGAAGGATAATGCTACTGCTTTGAAAGTTGGTATTAGTCATGGACACAATGTGTTGACAGAGCATACAGAATTTCAGTTTAATCCGATAATCCCTTTTTGTTGTTGCCCTATTGAATAAATTAAGATCCCAACCTCCTAGGGATGCTACCTGCCAAGTTTGATGAAAATCCATCATGGGGTTTTCAAGAAGAAGATGAATATGGCCAAGTCCAAGCTATTTGATCACACAAGACTGAAAATTCAAAATGGGTCAATCTACATACAATTTGTAAACTTGGTATCATTTTAAAGCTAAGAAGTTAAAATACATGAATTTCAAAAAGAAAAAGTAAAAATCCTTCCGCATAACCAGCAATAAATTCTAATCTGCATAAATTAAAATTTAGAGTAACGCATGGGACATTCAAAAATTCTGCATTTTAAAATATATCTTTTAATTTTTACCAGTTTTTATGAAAATAAGTATGGTGGCCTTAAGTCTGAATAACAAGTTATCATGACTGTGATTTTCAGTTTCTCAACTGATTAGATATGCAAATGAGGGATGGGCCAAATTACCATGTCCCACGCGTTACTTTTTTAAGTCATTATTTCTCATTTGCATAAAAGTTAATGATTTAATTGACTTGAAACTTTCAAAAGACCAAATTCACAATGGACCTAATCATATCCAAGAGATAAAAAGTTAGTCTGATAAAACTCATACTTGCAATTTTTAATTGAATTTAGTAACGCGTGGGACATTTCAGTAACGTGTGGGACGATTTGTGTACAAGTCAGTGGAAGTGTAGTAAATCTTAGTCTTCTATGGGAAATGTGTACATTATTGAGGGATTTTTTATAATTTTCTGAATTTTGAGTTGAAATTTGGTGAAAAGTTCCACTTCGGATAAATAATTCACAAAAGATCATTACATGCTATTTTCAAGGTCACATTCAAAGTCAAATGTCAAAAAATAAAGGGTAACAGAGGCATTTCATATTCTTTATTATATCTATTGTTCTGGTGGGTCTAAATCATTGAAATTTGCCAGAATTTGTTAGAAATACATCTATTTAGATAATTGGTACCACATATTAAAGTTTCTCTGAGTAAATGTGCAATTCACATCACAATATTCATAGTGACAAAAATGTCCCACGCGTTACTTGTCCCACGCGTTACTATACCTATCTTTCTATAATTGACCTTGAGAGAACACAGTTTCATGATTTTTTCTGAAATATTTTGTTTCAGGTACAGTTATTGTTGTAGAAAAAGATGTTTGTATGATTTTATAGTAAACCAAGTATTTTCACAATAATTGAGATAAAAAGAAAAAAAGAGAAAAAAAGGACAGTCTTTCTGGTCCCACGCGTTACTGGAGAATAAATTTGCATAAATTAAACACCCTACCTACTAGCTATCAAAAGCAGCCCAACATATGAAGTTTCAATCTTAACAGCGCAATATAGGGCTAAATCTTCTTGTGATGTCCCACGCATTACTGGTGCAAAATAGCTTGGACTTGCCCATATGTACAATCTATGCCCCCATTTGGGCCTCCCCATCCCCCTCCCCTGGGCCCCAAGGGGGACACCCCTGGATCTTCCATGAACAAACTTGAAACTAGTCATCAGTATATTCATTTATTTATTTATCTATTTATTCAGTTTTCTTTACCCAGGGTAGCCCCATCAGTGGTTTACACACTGTTATCCTAGGGGGCCCTGCAACAGAATGACAAAATATAACAGTTCAACAAACACAAAATAACAAATCAAGGACATTCCTTTTTACATCATAACATCAACACAATATCAATACTCTATATAAATGAAGAAATGCAAAATTAATCCTTGGCGATAATAATACACAAACTCATATTATTTGAGAAAAAAAAAATACCTTAACATTAAACAGGAATATCAAAAATACCCGAATTCTACCCCAAGTGAGATATGTATGCTCTTACGAACGCTTGAAGAGAGTAATAAATAAGCTCTATCACTTTTGCTTTTAGAGACGAAGATTTTTAACCCTAAAAAGCCAGGGGGGGGGGGGGGTTGTATCAACCCCCCCTCGACATTTTTCGCGACTACTCCGCCACGCGAAATTTTTTGACCGCGCCGTTCGCTGACTTTTTATTTTCAAGTCTTGCACATCTTTTGACACCATTTTCGCGAAAATCGCGCATACCGTTACGAGGCTGCGCGACCTTTTATACATGCCTGTCAGACCGAAAATGGCTCAAAAACGTGATTTTGTGTATAAAGTCTATGCAAATGGAGTTTTCTCTTCTTATTCATAAAGATATGATTATTTTCACTTTCAGAGGCTGAAACTAATTAATTTTAGCATAATTATGCTTGAAATAGGTTCTGTCATAAATTTTGAGAAAAAAAAAGATAAAACAAAAGGTCAAAAAACAAAGAAATACATAAGAAATTCATAAAACAATAAAATATATAAGAAATTGATTTTGTTACCAGATTTTTTTTTTTCATGTACATTGTTAGGAATGCTACAAAGAATGTTACCACCAAAAATTAGGATTCTAGGAGCTTTAATTTCTGATTTAGAGCAAAAAGTATGATTTTATGCATATATTAACATAATTAATCATTATGATGAAAATTTCCATTTTTTTTTTTATAGTTTGGTAGATTACGTCACAGGTAATGTAGGTGCCAATTTTCATGGCGATTGCGCGAGCGACGGCCGAGATCTAAGGGGGGGGGGGGGTTGAATCAACCCCTCCCGGCCTTAGAACACCCAAAAAAGCCAGGCATGGTTAGGGTTAAAGATTCTTTACCAGTGGGCGGTTTGGGCCCCCCTGGGCACCCTTCCCCAAGGAGGGGCAAGGTGCCCATTTGAACAAGTTGAGATCCTAACCCCCAAGGAATGCTACCTGCCAAGTTTGGTAAAAATCCATCAAGAGGCTTTCAATAAGAAGATGAAAATGTAAAATATTACGCATGATGGACGCCGGACGCCTGACAAAGAGCGATTGCAATAGCTCTCTCGAGCATTTGGCTCAGGTGATGTAAAAATCCATGTATAGTGAGTTTCTGTTGGTTTTGTGATGCAGGGTCACATAGGGAGAAGGATAGTGGAGAGAGAGAGCTGAGAGACCTAAAACACACCTGGGGGATTCTACAGCACCTGATGCTGCCCTAAGTGCCTATGGCATAATGGGCAGTGTGCCTCAAATTCATCTTAATACAAATAGTCACCTCCTAACTGGTTAATCATAATGAAAATAACACTGCCACAATCACATGGAGGAGTATGGAGAAATCAAGTCAATTCTTTCCCTGTATGACCTTACATGAATTACTCACCCCATTTAAATCGCAAGAAGTCTTTGGTCATGTTGACTTTACCTGGAATGGACAAAAGAAATAATCTGGAAATACACTGGACACTATTCATGGTAGATGCTAACATCCTAAGTATGCATACCTCATGGCATTAACCTGATGAAAGTGTTAATAACTTCATAGTTTTTTCTTACTGCAAATATCAGACAATACAGAATTGTGTTCATGCCAAAGATTTACCAGTTATGAGCTGCTTTCCCCTGATTTTTTTATAACACTGTTCTTAACAAAAGCAGTAATAAATCTTTTTGGTTGGACAGTCAATTTGCTCTTCTTGACCTTCCACTTCCTGTCTGAGAGATGACATTATTCCTTTTTTATAATACAACGTAGCCCAGATGGCTGTAGCAAATCTTTTACATTTTTGTCTTTTCTGTTTAATATCTGTGCAACTTCTCTAAATGATTTTACCTGCTTGTCATAGTTCAATTACCCTCTTTCTTTCTGAGACAGATGCATTTTCCCCTTGTTTTTTGCCATTTTGTCCATCCAGCAGATTGACACTGAAAATATGAAAGAGCATGTAATTCTATGAGGAATTCAACATTTATTTGATGAAAATTGGTTTTGAAATGGCTGAGATATCCAAAAAAGAGCAATTCAAATGCAGTGTGGGACCCACACTTTATTACGATCACTTTGTTTCACTTTGTTTTTGCATGTTTCAGTCGTTCCAAAAACGATTTTCATCAAATAAACTTTGAATTCCTCTTAATGGTATGCTCTGTACTATATCATATGTTTTCTTGGTATCTTGCAAAAATTTAAAAGCCCAATTTTCATCTCCACCAATACTGTACCATCCCTTTAATTTCAGCAATATTGTTGCAAATATGTCATTATTTTGCACACTGTTGGAAAGGCCATTCTTTTTTAAATAGAATGACACCTAGTTCTTTAATTTTGGTTAATGTGCTATGATTTTACGACCATTATTGTCAACCCTTGCAATTTTCAAAATATGATCATTTTGCACTCTCAGAGATACCGAAACCAGCGAGAATTCGGCTTGCCATAGAACCAGTAGCATTCACAATGATATTCACAATGACATTCACATTATGCACAATGCGTGTAATGATAACAGACAATTACAATACCTTCCGCCCTACATTCCACACACTGTGAACGCTACTGGCAGAGACTCCAACCCCAGGCACCTTCTGATCTGGAGATTCTCCCGCCTGAAACCCCTAGCAAACGGGAGACTCCAACATTGATGTGCGCGAAGTTCCTTACGGCCAGGGTCCAGGGGAGCGTTTCATCAAAGTTGTCAGCGCTGACAAGTTGTCAGTCTCTTACAATCACCATAGTAACAGTCAGTGACCAAAGCTTCTCAGCCAATCAAAACCAAGGATTTTACTGAAATTGTCAGGGACTGACAGCTTGTCAGCACTGACTAAATTGATGAAACACCCCCTGGTCTAGGGTTCTAGATGCTCTCTCATGCTATCTAAGGCTTATTTTTTAGCATATGATGACAATAAGTAAGAAATCATTTCAAGCGGGAGACACAGAGCCAGGGCGGGAGAAATCAAATCTCAAGCAGGAGAACGGGAGATTTGGCAAGAATGGGCTTTCGGCGGGAGATCTCAAGTCGAAAGCGGGAGAGTTGGAGTCTCTGTACTGGTTCTATGGCAAGCCAGATTCTCGCTGGTTTTGGTATCTCTGAGAGTGCAAAATGATCACGTTTTGAAAATTGCATTGGTTGACAAAAATGTTCCTAAAATCATAACGAATACACCAAAATTAAAGAATTTGGTGTCATTCCATTGGAAAAAGAACAGCCTTTCGAATAGTATGCAAAATGATGACATATTTGCAACAACATTGCTTAAATTAAAGATCTTTGGTGTTCCGTTCTTTCTGGGCCACCCTGTACATACAATATTGGGCTTTAGATGAGATACCGTGACATTAAAAAAAAAAAAAAAAATGCCTCCTGTGAGGCAAAAACAAAACACCAGTGTACTAAGCACTCCTCTAGCTAGCTGTTGCGGGTGGTATGCATACTGCATACCCGCCTGCCTAGCCAGCCTGATAAAATTCATGTCATAATGTGATGTGAGATATAACGCTTTAAATGTGTGTGCTGTGCAAGTGAGTACACAGTTTTTGCACCTCAGCCAGTTGAGCCATGGCTTGATGATGTCATCGGAACTTTGACTATACAAACATTACATTATCTCTGAGCAATAATGGAAGCAAGATTTGGTCTCTACTGCAAAGGGAGTCACTATGATTTAATACCGTGGTACCCCGGTAAACAAAAACTTGATTGATATCTAATAGGATAGACTGTCATTTCCAGTCATAATTTCGGTCACATCCCATACATGGTGTCTTACCTTCTGAGTAGATGTGCGTCCACCCTCTTTCATTGAGCTTTTCCAAGCAAAAGTCCATACCTTGCTGATACACACCATCTCCTGAATATAAAGCACAAATAGCGATTAATGATTCCACGTTCTCTTGCACAACTCAAACTGATTTGGAAAAGACACTTTATGTACTGATAAAGCCAGTAGTTACCATATATTCAAATTATATCTTGTGCAGAGTTGTGCTTATTACAAATTGATTGACAGACTGCCCTTCACCAATGTATTAACAAACACCAAATGATCAGTGTAGTAGCCATGACTTTCATATCATGGACATTGTCCATACTTGGGCTGCTTTCGAACAAACAACCTCCTGATTACCTAACAGGCGTCGTATCCACTGGACTACTGAACTTCTGCCTGACAGCCTGTGCTGGTTCTTATCCTCATAGCACACAGTGGGTACTGTGTATTTATTAAAATTAATGAATTCTTGTGTTGAGTTGTTTTTATTGCAACTGATTGACAGAGTGCCCTACATTGACATAAATAAGCATCAATTAACCAGTGTTCTAGTAGCAGCCATGATATTATATCATGGCCATACATATTCAGGTTGGAATGGAACCAACAATCTCTGATTACTGCCAAAAATTTAGTGTTTTCGTAGTACTAATAGCCATGATAAGATATCATGATTATACATGTAATGTACATGGGTTGGATTCAAACCTACAATGTCCCGACTACTGTTAATCAGGAGATTGTTGCCTTGAATCCAGCACAGGTATGTATGATACATCATTTTATTTTAACATGGCTTCAAACTACTAAAACTCTGGTTAAATTGGTGCTTACATGTGTTTGCATTGATGTAGGGCAATCTGTTAATAAATTGCAATTTGAACATATTGTTTTTATCATTGGGATACATTCGTACATGCTCCATTCTAATTCATCTCCCAAATTTACAGTCTATCACCGACAACTTTCGAGATCGTTTGAATAGATAACGAGAAAATAGTAATACAGTAATGGTGATCAAACTTTTACCTCGTAACTACGTGGCCCTAATCTATTCTCAAATGTAGCATTACATTTTATGTCTAATATACACTGTAAATATGAATGTCAGTGATGTGAAAAGACTCCAAAATCGAGTGGCTCACCTGGTGCTTGGTGTATAAAGAGAAGATCACCAAGTGCTCCTTTACTGAAGCAGTTACACTCACTGGCTCTCCATCAAAGAGCATATTGATTTCAAACTAGCCCTTCTTGTCTACAAGTGCATGATGAATACTGCTCCTCAATACCTATCCAACCTACTAACCACCCCTACAGCCTCCAGATATCAACTCCTGTCACAAAACGATAAGACAGTCCTACAAATCCCACAAGCAAAAACCAAAGCTTTTGAAACATTTTCATATGCTGGATCTGTTGTCTGGAATGCTCTACCAAAACAACTCCGCTTTATGTGATTCAGAAGAAATGTTTGGAAGGAAACTCAAGACTGAACTGTTTCGTTTGTAATTATGTTGTTCTTATATTTTGTGAATGTTGTATGTTGATGTATGTACAGTGCTTTGATCAGGTCCTGTAAAAGCGCTCAATAAGAAATAGTTATTATTATTATTACTATTACTATTTTTATTACATATCTTCTATTTGATCAGAAAATGTCCCACTAAAAATACACAGGATTTTCATATAATACGTCAAAACTTTTAAAGCAATATGAAGTGGTACATGAACATTGCATTTCATTTTCAACCAATGCTCAGTCATGTCTTTATTCTTTATTGTATGCACAATGTCATTAAGCAAGAACTTCCTGTGTGTAGATAATTTGACATGCACTATGAAATTTAAGGACCAACCTCTTAGGACTGGAACCACTTGACCCAAAGAGAAGTAATAAATGTATCGCTTGGTAGTGAATGCAATCTCACTTGCTCCTGGAGTCCTGAAAGAGTGTACAATGCATATTAAAGACATTTTTCATTTCTCGACACAAATTCAATCAACTCTGCATGTCTTAGAAGAGTCAAACGTTACAATACAGTAGAAAAAAAAGGTGAAGCATTTATTTTGAGGAGATATGAATATAGCATGGAGGTCTGCAGTGATGCTGTCACTACTCATCAATGTATATTATACAACACCTAAACAGAATGTAGCTATCCGATTGGTCGATTGCCCATCATGTGACATTCAGTTAAAAGTTCTATTGCACGCTGTGGCTGTCAGCTGTGCAATTTTGTTTTCAAGAGCAAAAATGGATAGCGCGTGGCTGACGTCATCCATATTGATTCCCGTGTTAAACTCATGATTGACTCAAAGTTTTTGTTCCATCTGATGTCACAATTATAAACTAGAGAAGCACTTTGAGAGCGCAAACCTCCGCCAAGCATGCCACCACTGATCTTGTTCTTCCATAGAGATATCACTGTGATTTCCACCCATATGTAGTTATAGCATTGTGTGCTGAAAGTCGCCCAATTTCCCAATATAGAAGCCTTTGTTACATCATAAACCCTCAGCTGCACGGCACGCCTCGCCCTAGCAGAAACTAGAGCACGCACTTTAGTGCGCGCATGCAAACCTCAATACGCACAGCCTGAACTCCCAAGTTCATTGACCCAACTGCCAAAATATCAAAAATTCTTCATAAATTCCCCCAAAATTCTCAGATCACTACCAAAATTTAATCATCTGTTACTTGTATCATTCTAAACCTTTCCTGCAAGTTTAATTCAAATCCGTTCACTACTTTTTGAGTTATTTTGCACACGGACAAACAAACGAACACACAAACCAACGATAACAAAAACATAACCTCCTCCCTTGGCAGAGGTAACAAACATTTGCTGCACACACTGAACACTTACAAGCGTGCTTACATGCGCATACTTCTGTCACTAATTTTTGTAAACAACTTCAACCGATCGGCTTCGCTTACGTACGTACACGGTGACTGTGACTGCGCAGCTACTTGATCAATGGTTTCCATTTCTGTGCTAAATTCAAGAATCTGTGTGGACCATATCTGTTGACATTCAAGACCGTGTTGTATTTTAGTGTATGGTCTTTACTCGTGCAATGGAAAAGAATTTCACACCTGGTGAAAGATGAGGTGCACTATTCGACTTGGCTTCGCCTCATTGAATAGAGCACCTCCATCTTTCACCTCATGCAAAATCTTGTACCATCACACTTGTGACCATTCACTATTAGTATACTTTATAAAACCCATTGAGGACGGGTTGATTTGCAGTAACATGTATTTCCCATAGACACCTGTCCGAGTATACTAGGGACTAGTCTTCAACAGGTTAAAGTTTGCAAAAAGGCTGTGATGTCTATAACAACAGGTGATTTGTAGTATCTAAGAGGGAATGCTCACAACTCCATCAAAAGAAAGCTGTGACATTGCCCCCTCCCCCAGCACACAATCGACCATAGAGATGGAAATTACTTCATTTATTAATAGGAGAAACATGGCAAGATAAATTGTAAACATGTAATATGCGAGGCTCTTTCTGTGTGATGGGTGATATTCTGCAGGATTTTTTCTTATTGTTTTCAAAGAGGTTTTTTTTCTAGTATGAACTAGTGAGTAACAGTCATTAATGATTTGCAAATCTGCTACAAAGAAACAATCCACATTTCAGCAAATAAAAACAAAGCGAAAGATGGATAGCTGCCTGTTGATTACCTGATGTGCTACATTTTTCCCAAATCATTAAAAAAAGTGCTGATTATTTGGATTTTCTAGATAAGGCTCAGTGTCATATTGGCTCCATCATGGTCAACAGAGTGTAGTACTGTACGAGCTGAAATTTTCGCGTACAGATATTTTCGCGAATTGCTACTTGGCGGACATTTTCGCGTGTTGTTAATTTCGCGGTTACGAGGGTCTAACTGAACTTAGTTAATCGCGCCTTGTTATTTTCGCGTGTTGTTATTTTCGCGGTTCGAAGGCGATTCGCGAAATTCGCGAAAATAAAACCACCGCGAAAATTTCAGCTCGTACAGTACCTACACATAAAATTCAGTTCCTGCACTCACCATCTTACATGCTTCAGGTGGAAAAAGCTGCGAACTTTCAGGGTTGCTACATGGGGAAAACAAACACAATGCACAAACAATTAAAAAGGTAACAACAAGTAAGTACGGTACTACAAACTTGGCATACCGGTACTGTGGCATAATCAGGACAGACTTTTCTGTCCAACAATTCTACAATAATGTACATGTCATCGTACAGCTGTACCTCAAAATGAAGTCAGTCATAATTTCATACCAGTACTTTGTAACGTTAATACCGAGCACTAGTTGGATAGAGAAATTTAGCCAAAGAGTGAGAGCGTACATAACAGCATTATCATCATTATCCATAGTTGCATTAGGAGTGGTGGTAACAGCCGACAGCAATAGCAATGATACTACCAGGTACCAGTAGTTAAAGTAGCAGTACTACAATGTAGTAAATGACAGTAGAAGTTGAAGAAACACCAGAAGCAGTGGTATGATAAGCATTACTTGGCAAAGGTTCAAGTGGTCATGGTATTTAGAATTAAAGATGATGATAGTGATGGTTACAGTGGCAGGAGTAATTGTAGTAGAAGTACACATGTACTAGTGATTGACTGATAAACTTAGAATTGTGGTAATACAATGATCATACCAGTAGTTAATCATCACCACCATTAAAAGTATAATCAGTAGTTCAGTGCTCAGCAACAAAACAAGCTGTGGTACGAGTAGACAAAATGACAGCAGCAAGAGATGAAGTAATACTCGGATAGATTGTGGGACTACAACGTACACAGAAGGGTGGCACTTTGCTTGCAGTGATGCTCGCTTCATCAAGTACCCCGTACTGCGCTTGCACACAAATTTTCAGTGCGGTTTTGCATCTGGGTGTCGTAGCATATTTGTATCTGTTGCCATGGATATTAACTGGTATAATAACTGTGCACAGGTTTATTAAGTACTGGCACAATTGGATTGGAATTATCTGGCCGGTCGGTGCAACTACATTGTAGAGGCTACTGGTTCTTCAGCATTTCTTGTTATTTATTATTATTTTTTTTTTTTAAATTTTTTAGAGCACACAAACTGCTACATCTGAATCTACATGATCAAAGAATGAAATTGTGATCCAACCATGCAAGTTACACTCTATGCACACATTTCAGTTGTTTGATTTCGATGACATACAATGTAGTTTCTGATCTTACCACATAAAACAGCATCATCAAGACAAGATGTATGGTTTGAGACAGTGACAAGAGGTTTGTGCTCCCTGCGAGATTTATCAACCTCATGTTGTAAAACCTCTGCGTTGTGGAGCTGGCATCTGTTTGCATACCCTAGTGGCAAAAGGAAAATGAAGACGAAAAAGACGTACATGTACACGTAGATCTTTACATACCCATGTGATGATAACAAAGAAGCTTTATACAAAGACCAAGCTTATCTGTGTAATATATAACAATTATTGTTGGTGTTGTTACCGTTGTGGATGTTGTTGTTCATGTTTCATGGATTTTTACGAAAAAAGAGCCCTGAGGAAGATCGGCAGTTAGTCTATTTTAAATCTGTATGATTGTATGATATTATTTTATTTATATACTTGATGTGTGTGATTACTTTATACTGTTTTGAAATGTAATAGTTTATCCTGTTTATATATCTCATGCTGATCAGGCTACTCTGGATAAAGAATTGCAATAAATAAATAAAAACAATAAACCATCTTTCACTGACACAGGAGAAGAGAGACACGTTCGATTATGGCACTGTTTTTTTTTTCAGACTTGTTATTGACCCATAGGCATTGAATCAGACAAGTGCTACAATATATGTCCCTCTGTACTGAAACTTTTAAACTTTCATGCAGCTTTATCATTACTACTCTAAGGGGTCTATTATCATTACTAATTTGTTGTTGTTGTTTTTTTAGGGCTAATACAAGGCTCGACACTAACAGTGGTCCGGTGGCCCGGGGCCACCAAAAATGAAAGTTGGGCCACCAAATTTAAAAAAAGGGCAAATTTGGTGGCCCACCTCGGGCCACCAAAATTTTTGGAAAAGTATGTCAATAAATTTGTAACTTTTTGCTCCGGAACCTTAAAAAGGACATAAAAGTAACTTTGTCTTTTGTGTTTTGAGAAATAGAAATGTGTTCTTCTAGCTTCTTAGTTATTTGCATGTAATCTAATGTCATTTATTTATGTTTAGTTGTTGCAACCCATGTCCCTGTCAATGAATATCCATACTTAGTCTTCATCATTCCGCAGTTATATTTGTTTAAAGGATGGATGAAAAGGACTGAATGAGTGCCTGAGAGTGAGTGTTGCGAGTTTGTTGAGGTTTATTTATGAGTAGATGTGTCCAGCTTCCAATTCTTACTATGATCAAACTTAAATATTTGACTCCTTTAAAAAAAAAGGACTGTTAATGTCTTTTTTTGTTTATTTTTTTTTGGGCCACCAAAAAAAAAGTTAGTGTGGAGACCTGGCTAATATCATCAATTATTATTTTTTTTTTTTGCTCAGAATTTTGATGATAATAATAGCATTTCTGCATTGATTCAGATGATTCTAACATTTCACCCAAATTCATGTGTTGTTATTTCCATGCCAGGGAGTAGAGCACACAGTTTGCGAAAATTAGCCACACCATAATACTTCCGTATTACTATGGCTACCATGGCCATCTGTGTCTTGGTATGATCAAGCAGCTAAAATTTACTGTATACGCTTTTATTTTCACGAGGGTTTAATTTTCATGAACTTCGTGAATCACTGCTAGATCACGGCTAGATACTGCATGTTATATGCCATATATCTAGCGAGTCTAAACTTTTGTGAATCGGGACTTCCTGATGATTTCGCGAGTAGTTAAATTCGTGATCGTTGAGTACTGTACTGAGCGGAGACATGTGCGTCACATTCATATTGGTATCAGAGTCATTATTTTTGTGTGTCTTTGATTTCACGAATACTGTAAAAATGGAAATTTTCGCAGTGTTGAAATTTTCGCGCATTTCGCGCAACCAGAAACTAGTGCAAAAAATAAAAACACATGAATATTTTTGCTTGCCATACGTTCCTGTGCGTGATGTCTTGATTCCGCGGAATTAAAAACATGCGAAACTCTTCTGACCCGGCCTAGCGCGAAAAATTAGTTGCGCGAAAATATCCACTTTTACAGTAGCACCTGACTTGTGAAATTCGTGAAAATAAAAACCTCGCAAAATATTTGGTGTACATGTAATACAGCAGTGCCCCCATCCTACATGTCATGTGGACTGTCTCACTCTCTATAAAATCTAATTGAACATCGCCGACCATATATAATATACTTATATATTCCTGGTGGCAGATATGTTATCGCCAACAGTATTTTATATACTACAGGTGGCAGATATAATCGCCATCCATACAACCAAACCGAGCGCCGAGCATGGAGTTCAACCTGTTTTACTACAGTGCCAAGGTGCCCGATCTGGCCTAGGTTTTCTAGTTTGATCTCTGTATTTATAATCAACAGTCAGTGATAACTCCAGCATGCTGCACATGTATATGGCACAAACGTGTTACCATGTTTGGGCTGCCGCAGCAAGACTACAGTAGATGCAGTCAATGTTCTATCTGTGTTTTGTGCACATATTAAATTTCCTAACTAACGACTATGGTAATTTGATGTTTCTCAAGTTTTGCACTATGTTTTCACGTTTGCTTTGATTACATTCTATTTTGACCATGTTGCCAATTATAGAGTACCTTGCTAGCATGTTGCCAACTTTTGAGGATGATGCACAAGAATTTGAGCATGTTCCAGCGACATGCTCAAACCCCTTCTGGACCACCCTGAAATCTATGATTTCTTTTTCTTTTCAATGACCAGTAGCTACATTATTGTAGAGGCATGACTTTTGCAAACAAAACAGCGACAGAAACTTTGAGTTTACTTGCAAATCCAGTAGGAAACACTACTTGATAATCAATAACCACATAAAACATAAGCTACATGTGACAGGAACAGTGGCGTATCTAGGGAAAACGGCGCCCGGGGCAAGCGCGAAAATTGCGCCCCTAATTTCTGAAAAAGTGTTCAACCCCAACCCCATCCCGGTAGGGACTTACAAAAAAAAGTCCACATGATATGCTTTTTCAAGCACTTAAAAGGGGTCTTTCGAGGGTGATTTAAATGTAATAAATTTAGATAGATTTTGACGAGCGAGCAAAGCGAGCGAGCCGAAAATTTTTGTATATTTCCGCGTCATCATCACGTTTTGTTCTTATCTTTTTTTGTGTGCTAAATTTTGGCGAGCGAGCGCAGCGAGCGAGCCGAAAATTGCTGTATTTCAGCTTACAAAACACGGAATTCTTGTCATTTTTTGCCTATTAAATCTTACAATTCTAATCAAGATGTAGTGACTGCCTTATAGATAACGATTTATACCAACAACCTGAGGCGGGCATATTGATAAATTATGGCGAGCGAGCGCAGCGAGCGAGCCGAAAATTTTTGTATTTCAGCTTACAAAATATGGAATTGTTGTCATTTTTTGCCTATCAAATCTTACAATTCTAATCAAGATATAGTGACGGCCTAATAGATAACGATTTGTACCAACAAACTGAGGACTTAAAAAATACTCTAAATTACTACGCACGAGTGAGCCGAAATTTGTATATTTCCGCGCCATCATCACGTTTTGTTCTTATCTTCTTTTTTTTTTTGGATAAATTTTGGCGAGCGAGCGCAGTGAGCGAGCCGAAAATTGCTGTATTTCAGCTTACAAAACATGGAATTCTTGTCATTTTTTGCCTATTAAATCTTACAATTCTAATCAAGATATAGTGACGGCCTTATAGATAACGATTTATACCAACAAACTGAGGACTTGAAAAAAAAAATACTCTAAATTAGAACGCGTGAGTTAGCCGAAATTTGTTTATATCCGCGTCATCATTACGTTTTGTTCTTATCTTGTTTGATTTGTTTTTTTTTGCGCCCCCCCCCCCCCCGTACGTTCGACACTTTGGCGCCCTCGTTTGATTCAATAGGCGATCGCTTCAGAATGAAAGAAATAAAATTGCAGCCGCTGCTCCGTGTAAAGCCTCCTAACGATGGCATGTGTGAACACAATATACATTGTCATTTTGTCCACGTCATCATCACGTTTTGTTCTTTATCTTCTTTTTTATATATATAAATTTTTGCGAGCAGTTAGCGAGGGCAGCGAGCGAGCCGAAATTTCAGCTTACAAAACATGGAATTCTGGTGTGAACACAAGAAACATTGTCATTTTAGTTGTTATTTTGTTTGATTTAGTTTTCTCCCCCCCCCCCCTCCCGGTACGGGCGAGGTGTTTTTTTTTTCCCTTCTTCTTCTTCTTCTTCTTCTTTTTTTTTTTTCTTCTTCGATTTTTTTCTTTTTTTCGTTTTCGGCGCCCCCAAGGAGTGGCGCCCGGGGCACGTGCCCCCCTTGCCCCCCCCTAGATACGCCACTGGACAGGAATAGAATCATGAGAAATGCTTTCACTCCACTGTGGCATTTGGCGATTTATAAAATTGATCGGTTTAGGCGGGTTTATGGGTCGAGCAGAGTTATGCGAACTTGGCATGCTGCCATCAACTGAGTTGGGATTGCCAAAGCGGCACATAAAGAGTTATAGAATGGGTAGCGAGAATCCTGCGATCTGATTGGTCGAGAGCTATGTGTTCATTTTTACTGGCCGCACGCTGAGTCACAGTGGTAAACACGTTATCGCGCACTTAGCAAGAGTACGCGTACTTGTAACAAAGGTTCGCGCACTAAAGCAAGCGTTCGCGCACTCAGCTTGGCCATGCATCCAGAAAAAACTGATGCATGGCTGGCCATGCATCCAGTAAAAACGGTAAGTACGGGTATGCATGCCCTTTACGGAAAGCCAAAAGGAAATGCATCCAGTAATTTTGTCATCGGGTAACACGATAGAAAACTGGGTTTTTGACAAGAAAATTACCCATTCTATAAATCAAATGACGCACATGTCTTTTCGTGCGTCAGTCGGAATATAGTGTGCATGCGGTAATTATGGAATTTAGCCTAAACCCACTCGGCTTTGCCTCGTGGGTTAAGCATTCCATAGTTACCTTATGCACACAATTCCGACTGACGCACTCAGACCTGTGCGTCATTTGTATATTAATGACTCAGCAACTATTAGAAAGAGGCTCCATTGTATAACAGTTTGTATGAAAATACTAAAAGAATTATTAATGAAAAACATTTTGGAATCCATACCATGTGCATCATCACTAATAGGTTCTGCAATAAGTGAAGAGGTGAAGAAGTTCTTAGACCACGTATCCAAACAATATGTATGGCAGAGGGAATTATAGCTTGTATACCAAGGATCAGGTAAAGGGAATTCTAGGGTGAGACTATAATACCTCCTTGGATATGTACAGTCAGAAAAAAAAAGTAAACACTTTTTAACACAAGTTTAATATACACGTAATTAAATGTTAATGTATTATACCATATGAAAGGTAATTTAATTGGCTATCAACTTGGTAAGTCAATAAAAAAGAGGAAATTTTAAGCATGAGTGAACACCATTGTTTTTCTCTTCCGAGGCACAAAAGTAAAAATTGCAAAAATAAACTAGAGCTGAACTTGTCACGAAGGGACAAGTTTGGTGATACGCCAGCAGCAGTACGGCACGAGAGAGAGTAATATTTGATTAGGAGCTCTGGGCCCCGTTTTATCAAAAGATAAAATCGATTTCAAATTTCCTTACCACACAGTCTGCCATAGACTTACAGTTGAAATCAACTTTATAATTGATTTTAACTCTTCATAAAACAGGGCCCTGATCTTCTATGGGTGGAGATAGACACCACCAAGCCTTATGAGATCACAGAGTGTGAAAACACTATGCAGTTGATTTCCAAACTTGGACCGGTAGTATGCCACCAAACATGATTATTATTGAGTAGACCGAATCCGACACCATACTTTTTCAATGTCAGTTTATAATTTGGCCTTTATTTGCATAGTGAAGATGACGTCATATGATCTTGGTCTTATTATAAGAAATGAAAGTCTAGTCATGATCTATGCGCATACAAAATTTGGACGAATTTGGATTAGTGGTTGCTGGGATATGAAACAAAGAGAAATTCTTGTTGTGCGCATGCGCACTGTTAGTATCTTGCTAGGTTTATGACGGCATATTTAGACAGATTATATGGTTACGAACAAAAGTCAACCATGACACTGTACCTTTTAAATGTCATCTTCACCTTCAAATTAATTAACACTTAAAGGTTTGAACTTTGGCCGTGATTTGCATATATAGTGAAGATGACGTCATATGATCTTGGTCCATTTGACAATCACAGTAGATGTTATGCTGATGGCGTATCACCTAATAAAATTGATAATGTAGTGGGATCAAGCATGATACCATCAAAGCACTATGGCCTGGACAATAATATTATTAATGCAGTGAACCTGACCCTGACATGTAATGGGATCGAACCCGGGACCCTTGCATTACAAGGCAAACGCCTTACCGATCAAGCTAAAAAGGTTCCCATAGACTTTGTACACAGAACTTTAAAATCCCTCAAAATCCAATCCGAATTTTGATTTTCAATCGAAAATTTCAGCATGATCCCGGCTTCCGATAAAAAAATAAATGGCAAGCTTATAAAAGCGTATACTCTCAGCTATAACATACTGAAATTTGAGAGAAAATTGATCAAAGATAAATGAGCTGTACACTGTACAGCTCCGAAAACATTACCATGTCAATTCCAGATTTTCACAAAAGTCAATTCCCATAGACATAACACGTAAACCAGAGTAAGTTTGACAAACAAAATTACCTTTATAGTTCGATTAATGAACCAGTCTTTTGAATTCATAACCAGCATTCGTAATCATAACCATCACAGTAACATAATCCTGTCAAAAACAGTTGGAAAATGTAAATGCTATAATAATAGCGCAAAATGATTAAGTAACGATTATCTTCATACATTCTAATTCCTAAGTGATGTCGCTACGAAAATGACACATGGTTTGACTACTGCTTTGAGCAAATAAAAGTAAAAAGGAATGGGATATACTTCTAATGATAATACCACGCCGTACAATGCATTCCGCTGTCTTTGGTAACGTTTGGTTACGTTTCTGTGCGCTTTACGTACGGAAAATAAAAGGCAGATTGATGCTATTAACATGCTAACGCACAAGGCATTAAAATACATCGTGTACAATGTAATGTTTTAGTCGGTTTGAAACTTTGAATATGCGAGTCCTTTATAAAGCTATAAGGGTTATTACACTATCAAGCAAAAATTAAAGTATTTAGGGTTTCAGATTTGCTCAGAAGACTAACAATGCTTTATACATGTATGACGATCGTTCACAACAGAGACAATCCGCTTCAATAGATATACAATGTAATTCTGTTTTCATAAATTGAAAGAGAAACGTAAAGAAGTCAACTTTTTAACTTCATTTAGCTTTCTCACCAATTGAACTTGATTTGATCTGCCATGCATGATATCGCTGTGTACAGTGTGTTCTATTAATTCCATTAAATTATTTAATTGGCGTGCTTGTTTTTTCTTTAATGCAGAATATTACAGGTAAGTATAAATTCATAATGTTTGTACATATGACATGTTCGGTTTTTTTTTATTTTCATTTTTATTATATATCACGTGTCCATTATCTGATTCTGACCACGAAAATATGGCGACTGTTTATTAAAATGCGAAGTACGTACTGGAAAACTAATGTCTCCTGCCAGTATAGACAAAATAATTTCTAGTCTATCCCCGCTTGAAATGGAAATAGAAAAACAAAAAACCGAAGTTCGACTTTCAGCACATTTCAACCGTTTTGTATAGTGCCTGATACATGTAATGGACAACTTTCTTTAGCGCATAAGCAATCACACAAATTTCGGGAATAAATGTATGTCTTAATGATTGTATCTCATGGGAGAAAACTCGTCTCCTTGCCTCAATTTTAGCTTCTTCCTTTTCAAGCTTGCGGGAAAGAAATAGTTGAACATCAATCGCAATCATAAAGAGAGGCACATCCTTAAAAATAAACACAGGAGTACTGAGACACACTACGAAATAAAAACGGGCCTTTTATCACTATTGACAACGCATGATATTGAAATGTTTTTTGTTTTGATTTGTTGTTGTTGTTGTTGTTTTTTTTTTTTGGTGGGGGGGGTAATACAATTGATTGTCCTGAAGGTTCGTTAATCACACAATGAAATATGGTTCGCTATTAGCTTAGGTTCGTTAACAAGAAAATCAAATGCGGTTCCTTTTCCGGTGGTTCCTTTAGCCGAAAGTAATCAAGCAATCATTTTTATTTTAGTAAGGTTTCTGAATACAAAACGAAATGATGATGGCCTAAGTATTAATTCCGAATATTATTTTGTCAGTATAATTATCTATCTCAAATGCAGAAAGATTGTAACTGTAAATGTGATGTAAAAAACATTAAGTTAATGGTTCTTTATATGCTATGGTATTACAAAAGTGACCGAAAATAAGAAGTATATTTATGATACAATCATATAAACCCAACGTGAAGCTGTCAGGCCTACATCAACCTTTGTTTCTGATACGTATAGTATGTGCAGCATTGGCAAGTGTGATAAGCGATAATTACTGTGGACGCAACGTCTATAAAGGAATGCCCAATAATCTATATGGCGGGAATTCAGAATGTTACGACTGTATACAGCTGCAGCAGAACAGACGCGAAAGCAGTCTTTGATGCTCTTATGCAACATTACGACCATGTGCATAATTTGAGGGTTTTTAGTACATGCAAAGAACACAATCTCAAAAGACGACTATCGTTAATTAACTTCATTGATTTTCTCTACCGATGCTGTCTTTTGAACTCCCGCCTACAATGGGTTCACAGGTTTTATTTAGCTATTGGTACTTGCAAAACGTTTCCATTGACAACAACATACGTGTAGGAGGAGAATGGAAGCGATCAACGCCCTCACTAAAAGACGCTTCTCGTAATACGCAGTGCGTGCCTTTTTTTCTTTCTACTGTTTCCTATTGTTTGTGAGTTCAAAACTTGCAGCAAACTACACCGCAGCCGACACACAACGCGTACCGACTCATTCATGCGGCGGCAGCAGCACGGACACAAACGCACCGAAGTTTACATTCGGGCTGCCGTATTGGTCAGAATCGTTAATGATAGACCTGTCCTGCGATTGGTTAATTATCTTACACACCCAAGCGATCGCCTTATATGGTAGTGCGTGCGATGGAGTGTAAACGCCGTCGCTAAGCAGGACTGTTGTATTGTTTCGTCCCGTGAAAGAAACATGTCGTGAGCTTGAACATAGCCTGAACTTTGAGAGCGATTTTCTCCGTTATTTAGAAAATGGACTGACATCATAGGCGTAGTTAATATTCGTTTTTATGATCTATAGGGATGTCGAAATGAGTTGTATTATATATCAGTGTAAAGCTTAGAGTCTGTAGAATTCACATATAGGCATAACTACGATTTCATTTTTTGCGACTTTTGACTCATTCCGACGGAGCGCATCACATATAAGGAGAAACCTCTTATGAAATATGAAAGAGCATGTGGGCAATTCCGCAGTTAGGTGGACATGAGGGCAAGTCCAAGATTAGTGTAAGGTCCCCTCAGAAGGCAAAATTTCATCTTTGCTCAATATTGACATGTTTGGTATCATTTTGAAGCTTATGAGTTGAAGTTTTGATTTCCAGGGAGGAGAATGTGATATTATGTAAATTTATGCAAATTTCAATATTTGCTTCATTTGCATAAATGTGAAATACAGCGTCATGTATGGGACATTTATAAAAATTCACATTTATTCAAAGGAAAGCAAATGATATTTGATAAATATATGGACAAGAGAAGTTCATCAAATAGTTTAACTTGGTATGAAAATTTAGGGATTATGCAAATGATTGTGCAAATTAGCTTGTGTCCTATCATGAGATGTCCCATATGTAACAAATTGAGGTCATTTTTTAGGTTTTTTCTGAAACTTTTAAGGTTATTTGAATGCCCTTTTGGGAAGTTCTAATCTATTGTTTAAAGAAGTTAAATAACATAGAAAGAAGAAAATACAGTAAAAGAAATATTTTTTAATAGGCAGTTAAATAATGTTATCAATGGGACAAATGCGTTATGTATGGGACATCCTCATACATGTACAATGTACATATTGCATGTGAATGCATGTAGCCAGCTGAGAAGGTTATTCAGTACACAATGGTCAATCATCCTGCAGAAAACATCCCAACTTTGCAGCTACTTTTGAGTTATAGACACTTGAAACAATACATGTACTTGACTGAACAATTTTCAGAAAGGGAGAGGGAGAGATGTCAAAATACACAATGAAAATCAGCATTAAAGGAATGGTATAGTTTTCATAGAAATGGGGATTCAGTTTTCAACATTTTACGAGATGATTGGAAACCACTTTTCTATGAATTATTAAAGAGCATACAATTCTAAGACTAGAGGAATATTCAAAGTTTATTTGATGAAGATCCAATCTGAAATGGCCGAGATATCAAAAAACAAACAAATGCAAAGTAAAAGGAAGTGGTCCTAATGAAAAATGTGACCAACCTTTTATTAGGACACCACATTTCTGGATATCTCAGCCATTTCAAAACGGATTTTTGTCATATTAACTTTGAATTCCTCTTAGAATTGTATGCTCTTTAAATACGTCACGTGTAGTTCATAAAAGAAGTGATAATTATAAATTGTATCTTGTAAAAGTTGAAATCAGAATGCCCATCTGAACCAGAACTATACAGTCTCTTTTCAGTAGAGACCTCTGATATAAAGGGTACTGAAACCGAATACACCTAAGTTAGAAGCAGATTGAAAGACTGCAGTTCAACTACTAGTATATTGGGTACTGTTCACCAGACAATGTAGAGCTCTACAAATGTAGAGCTACATTGTAGCTACAATGTGTACATTGTATAACACATGTACAATGTATGTGATGATAATGAAGATGATACTTCAAATTAGTGTTTTTTGCATAATTTCTTTAATTATTATTGCAAGTGATAAACAAATTGTCCTTATTCAGTTTTTAGTAGTAGCCACAACAAAAATCATGGGTATACACGATTGTACATACTGAGGTGTGACTCGAATCAACGACCTGATTGCTAGACAGACATCATATACCTACTCGATTACTGGGGTTCCACGCAGCAGGTATTGCATATTTATCAAAATTGATATTTCTTGTGTCCAGTTGTTTTTTATTGAAACTGAATGGCAAACTGCCCTGCCTCAATGGTAAACACTATTCAATTTTTTAGTGGTAACTATCCTGATAAAAATACAGGCCATGCATACTCAGGTTGGTCATAAAAATATAAAATATGATTAAATATGATGATAGTAAATATTTGGGGAATATTATTCCTTTGACAATCTGGATCAGTATTTGAGTAATTTCAACTGATTCTACTTCAGTAATTATGCAAAATACCCATAAACATGGTTTTCCACACACTAAATGAATGGGGGACAAAGGGCATGCATACTCTGGTTGGCCATAAGAATAACTAGAAATATCACTGAAGGTGATTAATACCCCTGCCCCGTGACGACAGTCTTACCCAAGGAATCTTTCCTTGATCTTCTGCCATTTAAATGCCATTACCATGGCAACGCAGCTTCCGACACGTCCGAAAAATATGTCTTGCACATCTTCCCACCAAGACTATTGTGTGTGCCACATTTCATAAGCTTTTGTCAAAAACTGAGGAAGTAGTTCAATCCACAAGATCTTTCCTTGATCTTCCGCCATTAATATGCCGTTACCATGGCAACGCAGCTTCCGACACGTCCAAAAAATATGTCTTGCACATCTTCCCACCAAGACCAATGTGTGTGCCACATTTCATGAGCTTCAGTCGAATACAGAGGAAGTAGTTCAATCCGCAAGATCTTTCCTTGATCTTCTGCCATTTATATGCCGTTACCATGGCAACGCAGCTTCCGACACGTCCGAAAAATATGTCTTCCACATCTTCCCACCAAGATCAAGGTGTGTGCCACATTTCATAAGCTTTGGTCAAAAAACTGAGGAAGTAGTTAAATCCGCAAGATCTTTCCTTGATCTTCTGCCATTAATATGCCGTTACCATGGCAACGTACTTTCGGGTACTGTTAAAAAATGTGTCTTGCACATCTACAACCAAAGGCACACATCTGTACCAAGTTTCATGGAAATTGGGCAAAAACTGAGGAAGTAGTTTGCAACACAAAATTTTCCATCATTTTGGCTCATAATATGTGAGCTGTTACCATGGCAACATACTTTTTGTCACTGTCAAGAAATGTGTCATGCTGACCTATATCCTAAGACAAACATTCAATATGAATTCCATGAGAATTGGAAGAACACTGATGAAGCAATTTTGCCATGAAGCATTTTGCCCTATATTTTACCAATAACATGCCGTTACCATGGCAACGCACTTTTTGCCACTGCGGAAATATGTGTCTTGCACATTAACATATTCAGATGAACATCTGTACCTAATTTCATAAAAATTGATCAAAAACTGTGGGAGGAGTTCGCGACGCAAGATTTGTACCCATTTTTGCCCATAATATGCCGTTACCATGGCAACGTACTTTTGGGTACTATCAAAAAATACGTCTTACACATCTACAACCCAAGGCACACATCTGTGCCAAGTTTTATGGGAATCGGTTGAAAACTGAGGAAGTAGTTCGCGACGCAAGATTTGCAACGGACCGACCGCCCGACCGACCGCCCGACCATCCGCTGATTCCTATATACCCCCTTCAAACTTCGTTTGGCGGGGGTATAAATATGATTAAATATGATTATGATGATAGATATTTATATTATATTGGATGGCTATGAATGGGATACCAGGGAATATTGCATGAGTTAGGGCCAATATTGCACGAATCGAAGATGAGTGCAATATTGACTCTAACGAGTGCAATATTCCCTGGTATTCCATGAATCAAGGCCATCCAATATAATCATTATCCACTATACAATCAAGTAGAGCAACCATGAACTGCACAAAATTACCCGGCTTCTACTCATCTTTGAAGTTGACTCGGCAGTCCCTGAAAAGGGGAAGCCCCTAAAACTGCGTATTGAAACAAACAACTAGCAAGATGTTTGCGCGCGTGTGAAAAATGTAACATAATGACGCGCACTAGTAGCAAGCATTTGCGCATTCAGCAAGCGCTCACGCAATAAACGAGACAGAATTGAATATCGTGTGATCTTGAATGGCAATTAACAACGGTAGCCTATGGGGAATTAATACGTTGGTCTATGCGATTCGTTCAATATGCTCAGATATTGAACGGTAAAAATTGAGCGGACTACAATACGCGTTTTTAATGCGCCGCTAAAACGTCCTATATAGATGATAATAGGGGAATATTGTTCCCTTGACAATCTGGATCAGTATTTGAGTAGTTTCAACTGATTTTACTTCAATAATTCTGCAAAATACCCATAAACATGGGTCTCCACACACTAGACGAATGCGGGACAAAGTGTCTCATACGTACATGTAACTGTCCCATACGTACACATTGTAACACGTCATGTCTGTCTTTAATTAGAACCTGTAATTAGAGCTTTTTGCCTTATGACATGAAACTTACCTCTGATAATCTTGAGTGTTGTGACTTTCATCACAGTGAGTTACAAGTTGTAGAATGAAATACTTTCAGAGAGTTTTGAGGTTGAAAAAAAATGTTCAAAAGAACAAAATTTTTCTGGTCCTATAGTATACGTACAGTACAATGTAACAGCACATATTTTCTCTTCTAGAATACAATTGTCAAGGTCATTTTTCTCCATTTTTTACATGATTATACTTCTCCTAGATATCAATCACCATGATAAAGTTCAATTTGATCAAAGGCCATTAACACTATTTTTGAGGTCATGTAAGTCTCTGAATGTCCCATACGTAACGCGAGTATTATCTTGGACTTGCCCATGACATGGATAAAAGAAATGTGCCTATTTGTCTTACTCTTTAGTTTAGGTATCAACTAATGCGATGGATGTTCACCAATCATTAAAGGGCAAGTTCACCTTCATTAACATAAGGATTGAAAGAATGTAGCAATATTAGTAGAACACATCGTTGAAAGTTTGAGGAAAATCGGACAATCTGTTCAAAAGTTATGAATTTTTGAAGTTTTTGTGCAGTTACCGCTAGATGAAAAGACTACTGCAGTGTATGATGTCACATGCGTACAACAATATACATTATGTAAGGAAAATATAAAGAGAATTTCACAAAATTTCATCTTTTGAAAAAAGTGCACATTCCCTTGACTCGTTACTGACATATGTTATGGGTAATATTATTCCCATTGCCTTTAGAAAGAGGCAAGTCAAGTGCTCTTTTTATTATGCGAAAAAAGTGAAAATATGTTGAATTTTCTTTACATTTTCTTTATACTGTTGTACTCATATGACATCACGAGCCATAGTAGTCTCCTCATCCAGCGGTTCCAACACAAAAGTTTTACAATAACTTTTGCATCGATTGTCCAATTTTCCTCAAACTTTCACTGATGTGTTCTACTATAATGCTGCATTCTCTTAATCCTTCAATGTTAATGAAGGTGAACTTGTCCTTTAAGGTCTTTCAAATTCAGTAGATTTTATTTTCCGTACTTACTGGTTTTGCGAGATCTAAAACCATCATTAAAAATGTACATGTGGGACTGGGGATGCTGAAATTCACTTAAATGCAAATTACAGTGGGTTCCTTTGAAAATTTTCCTCAAAGTTTTGCTGAAGGGTAAAAGATGAATACATTTAAATACTCCAGAAGTCATGTGACATTTTGTAAGTTACAAAAGGGTGAAATGACCTGCAGAATTACTCCGGACAAATGTACCGTTACTAACTGTAACGTTACTAACCATGCTTTTGGGGGTATAGCTGATTAAATTATTGGTCGACTGCTAAAAATATTTGCGTGAATATTTGTCATGATGCAATAATTGAAACTGATGCAACACTTTGTTTGAAGTAACTTGAATTTTTGCACACTTTTTGTTACAAGACACTGATTTTTTGTCATGTCCTTTTTTTCGTAACATTACTAACCAGCCCTTTTAGTTGCCATAACAATTCTAATATTTGTTGGATTGTATTCATTCTTTTCTATATCATAAACCTGGGAAGGGTGAACATGTTTTAAACATGATTTTAACTTGAAATGAATAAATGGTGATTTAGTAGTAAAAATACATTTGTAAATATCTGAATTTGCTTAAATGTAATGTTACTAACCGCGGATTTGCCCATACCCCATGGGCCATACATGTACATGTATAAATTTTAAGAAGGATTCAACGTTTATTTAATGAAAATTTGTTTTCAAATGGCTGAGATATAAAAAAAAAAGTGAAAATAATAAAAGGCGACAGGCCACATCTTTTATTAGGATCTCTTGCATGTTTCACCTTGTTTTCGGATATCTCAGCCATTTCAAAACCGATTTTCATCAAATAAACTTTTGATACCCCTTAGAATTGCATGCTCTTTGTCATCTCATAGAGTGGTTTCTGAATATCTCGCAAAACGTTTAAAGCTAAATCCTCATCTCAACCAGAACTGTACAAACCCTTTAAATTACCAGGTAATAAAAATGGTAGGAATTTGAACCAATTTCTAAGATTAGGAAAATTGTAAATTATATTTGGTTTTTGAATTTGTCTCATGTCATGAATTCTAATATTTTTACAGCATTCTCAGATCTAATCATCAGACACATCAGCAGTCGAGTACTTTAGTTAGTAAATTTACTGAGTAAAGTGACCTCTGACAACACCTGTTTCTGATGAAGAATATAAAATATGGCCATAATATTTAGGGAATATGCAGGAGCAATTAGACAAAGACTGTAGTGTAGAAAACTAGATCTAAATTTTACATGTAGTTCTAGACCCCGTTCTAGGAAGTTTTCAGACAGATCGATATCTTAAAAACTACAATACATATTGAAAAAAAAAAAAAAACCTTTAGTGGTCCCAATTTGCTCTGAATCAAACGGGCATGTCGCAAATTAAAAGATTTAAATTGTCCAAAATGACTCTTGGCGCACTTTGGTATCTCCCTGGCGCTGGCCCACTGTACTGTGTGCGGCGTCTCTCTGGTCGGCTAGCGTAGGCCAAGCTCGGTCTCCTGCGCCTGCCCTGCCTGACGGCCCGTGCTGTACTGTCAGTGACAGCATTAAAAACACTAATTTGCATGTATGGGACTAAGGTCAAAGCACAACCTCTCAGTAATGTCACTCTCGGACAAGTTTATATTTTACTGTAAACGAATGAAATAGAACTCACGAATCCAAAATCTTGATAGTGCATAGGTAGTCAATATTGTGATCCGTGATGTTAATTTCCAGAGTTTGCCGGGATTGGAGGGCAAAACCCACTGCCCTGGTTCGAGTGGCATGATTGACTTGTGAATGGATTCGATCCGGATGCGATACCATACTAGATCATACGATATACCGATCGATACTGAGAACGTGCTACCGGTACTTTGAGTTTGATATCGGCCTACCAAATACAGTAGATTTTTCTCTAGATCGATCCTCTTCTTCTCTTCTTCTTCTTCTTCCTCGCTGTACGTTACGAGCGCTATGAAACAAGCCCCCCCCCCCCCTCTCTCTCTTTTCATAGGCCTATTTTTTTCTCTTGTGTGTGTGTGTGTGTGTTTTGGAAACCACTACAGGGGCCGCGGAACGGTGGGGGGGGGGGGGTGGGGGGAGGGGGGTGCTGGGGGACTGCAGCCCCCACACTTTTTAGCTGGAGGCGGTGAGTGTTTATAAAGATAGATACATGTATATATACATACTGTAGAGGTAGAGAGGGGAGAAATGGAGGGGAAAAGGTAAGGAAGAACAAAGTTGATTACTAAATACTTAGTCACAGCTCATTAAGAGGCATGATATACAACAGTTACACTAATAAAAGAAAAACGAGTGACGTGATTATAACTGAGAAAAAATAAATAAAATCGCACAGATGTGCAGAAATTCCATATGAAAAAAGAAAAACTAGTGAAAAAATGAAAGAAAACTGAATGGAGACAAGAGCGAGAGGAGGGAAAATGAAGAGGAAGATGGGAGAGTGAGTACAGATAAACAAATTACAAAATTGTAAAGTACAAAGATGGCACAGCCTGCAAAAAGGTATCTAAATAACTAAGAAAAGGACGAAATAGAATATAGATAAGATGTCATAATGTAACAGCAAAACTTGGTCGGATTAGAAAGGACTGCACGTCTTCTTTTCACAATTGAATATTGATCCATCTTCATAATATTTGGATATTTCCACTATTATCTTAGTATTTCTTTCCTGCAGAGAAGGTAACGAAATTAATCACTGATTCATCCTCACTGGGTTGGGTACAGAATCTATGAATTTGATTATACCTTCTAGAAACACTTGGCAATTTGTGATTAATAACATCGGAATTTGCATAAAATGTTCGAACCTGCGAGTCATTATGACTTATGTGAGCTATTTCTCAGAGTAAAGCTCCTGCTTGAAAATTCGATAATTCAAACATTGGGATTTTCTTCTACAGCCACTACTTTGCTAATTATATGGATAGCCATGAAAGCCAGCCAGGATAGGATTTGATGGCTGATTGTTTCAAATTTCCGTGAGACTACATTGTATTATATAGTGTAAAATATCTTTGACTCAAGACATAGAATTATCGTTCCTCACAGATAAAGCATACATTGCAGCTTGTACAAAACATGTGCTATACAGTTTGGCATGTTACATTGTACTGTAAACAAGCCTAAATAAAATTATGTTAAAAGTGTCACGTTGTGGCTTTTTTCCCCTAACCTTGTCAAAAAAGTACACTGTTTATACTGCTCATTTATAGTGCATGCAGCGCGCTCCTTGCGTGCTATTCTTTCGTCATACCTCCCTGGTTATACAGTACAATAAGGGGGACCGTATGATCCATGGTCAGCTTGTACAGTAATATCACATAAGTCTACAGCTAGTGTACTGACTAAAAGTACTAGTATACATGTATGTTATTTTTTTTTTCCTTCTTCTTCAGAGGGAGGGCAAGCCGCGTCAAAAGCAGATTTAAACATTTTGACTAAGAGTCGAATTGAAGGTCAGACTTTTTAATATCATAGCACTTTTACATTAATATTTGCCCTTCGCTTGAAAATGTGAGAAAATGCATTAAAGTAGAGATTGAATTTGTCTTTACTTCTTCTTCTTCTTTCTCTTCTTCTTCTTCTTCTTCTTCTTCTTCTTCTTCTTCTTCTTCATCATCATCATCATCATGCATCTTCTTCTTCTTTTAGATTTAAGGGGCCCACTCCCTCAGATATAATAGGCCCTAAAACTGTGTGTCTTTGTGTAGAGATTGGAGTCGGAGTGTGTGTTAGTGATGCATGTCTGATAGGTGGAATGGTAAGGTCGGAATGTTTCGTGGGAATAAAAGTTCAGACTTCAGCTCTAACTATTTATGATGAGCTTTTTGCTATTTTTCTCCTTTTTTCAGTGCTAAAAGATCACACGAGGTCTTCCGAGGTCATAGTATTCGGCCCATGTACAAATGTTTTGTATCTCTATGCCCATGATGATTCAAGTCACGGCTACCAGGTACTGGGGGGGGGGGCACTTCCGGGTTTCATCATCTAACAAGAAAAAAAGAAGAAAAAAATGGGAGGGGGGCGCCCAAAGTGGTGACACCCTATGTATTCCTATATTATGTGCGGGTGCAAAAAAAAAAAAAAAAAAAAAAAAAAAAGGTGGGGGCCCGAGCACCACCCCCCCCCCCCCCCCCCCGTTCCGCCGGCCATGTGCTTATACGTCGATGTGATAGAGCAACTTGTAAGTCAGTGGCAATAATAATAATAATAATAATAATAATAATAATAATAACAATAATAATAATAATAATAATAATGATAATTATAATAGTAATTTAATAATAACAATAATAATAATAATAATAATAATAACAATAATAATAATAATAATAATAATAACAATAATAATAAAACTCGGCGGAAGAATTTCATCAATTTGAATGATACGCAGTACCCGCTGCATGCATGCTATATAAGAACCAACACCGGCTGTCGGGCGGAAATAAAGCTCGGTGGTCTAGTGGATAAAACGCCTGTCAGCAGGTGGGTGATCAGGAGGTCGTAGATTCGAATATTCTCCTCGACTAGTAATAATGAGCCTGATTTCTTTTGTCAGGGGTATGTGGACGACTACTAAAACCCTGACTGCTTAATATGCATGACCTCGATGTAATTAGTCAACTGGCAGTTGCAATGATAACAACTAGATGGAATTAAGAATTTCATCAGCGGTATACTCGCTGAATGCATACTACGTTGTATGAGGATAAGAATCAGCACTAAGACTGGCTGATGGGCCGGAATAAAGCTCGGTTGTCCATAATGTGCATGGATAAGACGCTTGCCCAGTGATCACGAGGTTGTTGGTTCTAATCATCCTGCTCGAATATCGTATAATACCCATGATTTCTTTAGTGTCAGACTGAAACACTGATCAATATTATTCAGTGTTTACTTACGTCTAGTCTGGCTTCCAGACCCTCTGCACGTACTATTCGATATTCAGGATATTGACGCCCTCAACGTCGAAAACTAATATAGTTTAAGGCGGTTTTGTCCTGCCTTCGGTAAAGGCGGTGACTTCGTCGCCGCGGAGTCCAGTTGGCAAAGGGTCTAGAAACTAGATTAACTTACGTCGGTCTAAGGCAGTTTGTCAAACTGTATTACCCCCGTCACACTAATTCGGAATCAGCACGAATCAGGCAGAACCAGCCGGAATGAAGGATTTTCAAAATTCGCGCCACATTCGGGAGAAAAATTCAAATTCTAACAGCTTGGTAGGGAATGCTATTCGAATATTTAGAATGCACCTCGAACCCTTCTCGAATCATTCTTGCACATTCCGAATGAATTAGCTCTCGAATGCTGCTCGAATGTACTTGGAACGCTGTAGGAATATTCAAAATGCTGTTAGAATGCGGTCACGAATTTTTAGAAAGTACTTCGAATGCCGCACGAGCGCGGTTCGATTGCTGCCCGAAGTCTGATGGTCGGACTACAAGCGCCTCGAATGCAGTACAAAATCATCTCGAATGCGATCAGAACTTTCCCGGAATTGCTACCAAATATACCTTGAATGTTCACGAATTCAAACAGAATGCAGCCAAAAAAGTTAGAATACACTTAGAATATACTTAGAATGCGAATATACTTAGAATGCAACACGAATGTCCCGTGTGTGTCGAATGGTCTCCGATAGCGTATAAATGGTGATTTTCACCAGTCTCGACCCGATCATCCTTGGACCATGTTGCTTTGCTACAGATTGCTGTCCTCCAGCAAGACCTCCTTTAAAGAAAGTGTCCAGGCCAATTACCCCCTGGGCAATTATCCCAGACCCTTCCCGTGACCCTGACCCTACTCCCAACCCTGAACCTAAACCTAACCCTATAGTTTTAACCCAAACTCTAAACTCCAAACCTAAACCTAACTCTAATCTTTAATACTCTATAACCTTTTCACTAACCAGTATTTAACTGGGGGTAATTGTATGAGCATTTTTTGAGCATTATTTTGAGGTATTTTGGCAGAATTTGAGGTGCAACACCGTTCCGATTCTCCCTCAAATGAGGTCAGATTGTTTCCAATGCTGTTAGAATGCCGTAGGAATATTTAGAATACAATCAGTCCAATAATTCTTATTAGAATACCCTTCGAATGCAGATCGATATTTCTCCACTTCGAATGCTGCTCGAATGTTTTAAGCATGATGGGTAAAACATTTGGACTGGCCACAATATTGGGCCCGAATGTTTGGAACGCACTCAGAATGTCGTCAGAACTTTTAGAATGCACTTCGAATAGGCCCCTATGCATGCAGGAATGCAGGAAGAATTTTCATTCCGACGGCATTCCGGCTCATTCCTCTATAGTGTGACGGGGGTATGTAGCTTGTAAAATAATGTAGGCCTACTAATAAAAGTAAGGAGCGAAATGACAATTTTGGGAAGTTTTCAGAAGGCCTATATAATAATAATAATAATAATAATAATAATAATAATAATGATAATAATAATAATAATAATAATAATAATAATGATAGTAATAATAATAATAATAATAATAAAAATAATAATAATAATATGTGTGACTGTGAGCAGCTATCGTGGGGGTGCTGTTCGTTATTCCGAAGGTTCGCTATTCCGAAGGTTCGTTATTCCGAAGGGTCGTTAATCCGAAACACACAAATTCCCTATACCTAGAGGTTCGTTAATCCGAAAATGAAAAAGGGTTCGTTAATCTGAACATTTGTGGCGTTATTCCGAAGGTTCGTTATTCCGAAGATTCGTTAATCCGAAAATGAAATTCGGAACAATGAACCTTCGGAATGACGAATCTTCGGACTAAAGAGCCTTCGGAATAACGAACCTTCGGAATAACGAGCTGTAACCGTCAAATGCTTTAATAATTCCTATTTTTTTGTTCAATTCAATTCAATTCATTTATTTCATTCTCATTTTCTTTCCAACAAAACATAACACAAGGTAAATCAGAAAATCCATCATAAGCATGTATAGGTCCCCTACAGTACAAAGTGCGAAGGATTAACGATATACAACAAACTATAGAGATGAATCATGTATACATACGGGAAAATACAGTTATATTTTGAGGAGAAAAAAAGAGAACTGAGAGGTCCACTAAAAAGTAGTGCTTGTAGATTGTGGACCACTCAAGAATTTCTTCCAAAAATACAGTACTTCACATACAATTACAAATACATTACACACAACAACATGGCATAACTAAACTAAGGAGATACAATCGAACGGAATGGGACAAAAACAAAATTAATGGAAGAAAGGGAAAGGAAGAAAGAGAGAGAGAGAGAGAGAGAGAGAGAGAAATGAGAGAGAGAGGGGGGGGGGGGGGTGGGGAGGGAGGGAGAGGAAAGATAGAGAATGCCTACACGCTGAACAAGAGAAACGGAAGAGAGAATTGATGAGGTGCTTCGAACAGCTGGTGACTGCACGCAGCTGTGTAGAAATTATGCAAATAACATGCCGTATTTCATTGCCTAGTAATGCCGTTTTTCACTGCGTAATAATGAATTAAATAACCGATGATGACCCTCATGTTTGCTGTGACCTGTATAGGTAATGAAAATAAATATCTCAGCTAGAATTTAACAAAAAAGATTTCAAATTACGCTTAAAATGTATAACGAAGAAGAATTTTTTATTTCAGGACCTAATGAATTCCAAAATTTAGGGCCGATGTATATAAATGTGTTCTGAGCTAATAAGGTTCTCAAAAGGGGTAAGTGAAACTCATTAGACCTCCTAGTAGGATAATCATGAAAAGATTGATTTCGTGGAAACATTGAATTAAAAATATTGGGAAGAGCATTAATTTTTGTGTTATAATTGAACATGAACTGGCCCAGTTGAAAAAGAAACAAATCTTTAATTTTTAAAATCTTATATTCAATGAACAATGAATCTAAATGAGAACGTGGCGAAACCCCACAAATAATACGAAGTACTTTCTTTTGTAATAATAATTTTGTAATAATAATAATGTTTGGGTCCCCCTCCCCCATCTGCGAACACGCATACTGCCTGACTAGAGGCTGGTCTTCCATTGGCCAGTTGGATGTGAGGTGGGACTCACTCCGGGGACATGAAGCAGGATCTTCAATATACAGTGCATGAGTTGTGACCACAGAACTCTTTGTGTGTATAAGTTCTGTGGTTGTGACTCATGCCTCATAATTGTAGGTGATTTTCCTGTGGAAAATTTGATTGCCTACGAGTATTAGGGTCTATCATAGAGATATAGGCCATGTAAATCTCTATTTTATGCCGGAGACTAAATATGATATGAATTAAAGTCTAGCCCAGATGGGAGGAGTGGGAAAGAGGATAAAAGTGTAGGCTATAAGCCTACTACTGAAGGTTTGTTTTTGTAAACAGCTATAGTCGAGTAGTCCCCTAATCAATTGTGATTGAAAGAATTAACTCAAAGACGGTATTTTGTTGTTTTCTACATGTACTAACTCTGACACTGTGATTTATAGTTAGCGTTCCCCCCCCCCCCAAAAAAAAAACCCGACAACAAATGAATCGATTTACACTACACAGTAGTTATTGAAATTATTAAATGCATATATTTCAGTAGAATTTGGTTCATTGATGACTTATAAAAGATTTCTTTAAAGAAAAAAGGGGGAAGAGATAGCTTAGACTTGGCGGATCCAGAGGGGGCGCACCGGGCGCGCGCACCCGTCGTCTATATATATATATATATATATATATATATATATATATATTTTTATTATTTAGGGGCCTGAATAAAAAGAAAAAAAAAGGGGGGACCGCCTCCCCCTCCCCCTCCCCATTTTACGGAATCCTGGATCCGCCCCTGAGCAGGCACGATCTTCTTCTGGGCTGCGCCTTACAGAAAATCCATCACCATGGAGACCACGGGGCTAGCTCCATGTTTCTTGAAACTCAAGTATTTTACCAGGGAAGTGGAAATTATACAACACCTCAGAATGATGTCGAATTGTGATTGGCCAAGAACATGTCACATGACATTCAATAGAAAATACCTATCAAACTCATTGAGAGTGACAGCCATGCAATAGGCCCCTGGCATGGGCCTATTGAACGGCTCGAAGGTACTATAGCACGGCTTCGCAGGGGGCTACTATTGCACGGCCGCTCACTGTAGAGTTCTGTGGCTCACACTGAGATAGCAAAGCGCCAGCAAACTAAGTGCTGGCCGGCTGCGCTGCGCTGCCGGTAAGTCTCACAGACCAGGCGCAGCGCGGTGGAGTACTGCAACGTTAACGTGTACTTCGGTACGCGCAGCTACCTTACCTAGCTAGTTGCATGTATTGCGGCCTTACCTACTGCTGTGTTTTTACTTTTGACTCTGATCTGCTGCGTGGACCACAGTGATCCCAAAATCAAGACTTCATTTCAAGTTGAGAAACCGTAATTTGATTATTTTTCTGTGTTTTTATACAAAATCATTTTCGGAAATAGACAAAGTCTAGACCTACTACTAGATCTACCGACATCTCAGATCGGCCTAAAAGGCCTAACTCGATCTAACGTTAGTGTAGAATGGATATAGACCCTGCAGAGTTTGTGATTCCTGTGACTGTGTGGTCGAGTCATGACGAGTGTTTGAAAGCAGTACACAGGGTGGTTTACAATTCTCGGCCTAATTGTTACATTTATTTTTGGGCCTTCATGGGTGGCGGTCACTAATTTAGTACTGTGATTGTGGACAAGGTGTTGTATAAAACGAATAATTTATGATTTTGTTCGTGCATTGGGGCACGTAATATCGCACTCGGCGCGAGATTCGCCACTGGTCTATTCAACGCGGCGCTACGCGCCTTGTTGAATAGACCAGTGGCTTATCTCGCGCCTCGTGCGATATTCGTGCCCTGATGCACTCACAACTCATAAATTATTCGTATACAGGTATTATACAACGTCCAAGTAGATCCTTGTAATTTGATTGGAGGATTGTTGGTGACGTGATATTAAATAAGTACTCCATTCAACGCGCCGTGCAATTTTGGTTCTATTTTTGCGTGCAACTTGGTTCGATTTTTTCGTTCTATTCCACGGTTCGAGAAATTGTACGGTACTGCGTGTACTGTGTGTTGCATATTGAGGATCGCATGCAGCTAGGGCAGGTACGTGTGCGGGTCCGTTTCATGAAGCTATCACATAAAAGCTATCACATAAATCTTAAAATGGCCAAGCCGCTCTTAAGCTAGGAGAGACTTTCACAGAGAAGTAAAAACCATTTCACGATGTCTCTCCTAAGCTATGAGAGACTTTAATTTTTTCAATCGTCATGTTCGAGGGTAATACTAATTAACATATCATTAGCATATCATTAACGTATTCTCCCTATTGTGTTACATGCGGTGAGCACTCGCTACCTAGACATAGCACGTATACACACAGTGTATACAGCGCAGAGGTAACAGATCTACGACGGAGGCAAGATCCTGAAGGCTAAGTTGCATTCTACACCGCTACCAGTACATATTTCTATTAGTGAGTATATTTAAAGCTGTCTGCAATTAAAAAGTAATGCATGTGGATTCATAATGTAATATTATTTGGATATATTTTTGTTCGAATCTTCTACAATTCTCCAAGGGCTAGCTAGATGTAGATTAGACAGAAAGATCCGTCTGTCCGGAGGACTCTTTTATATTTTGCCATTGACGCTGTCCTCCGGAGGGGATCCGTGAAGCCAGACGTAGTCTCCGCGGAACATTCCCCGACGGACAGATACAGACCGATCTTTCGGTCAAGATGTAGATCTAATCTTAACGGTAGTAGCGTTATCACAATAGTCCCACGTAGGCACATCGCCGTTTGTTTGAATGACCAAATGGCCAGCTGAGTTAGCTTAGGTAGTTTGTTAATGTTAGCATGGTAGGGTCTAGGGCTACTACAACTTCTACAAGTAATAGTGAAATGTTTGTGGGTTGATTTTTAGCGTGCAGATATTTCATGAGAGCAATTGCCCGGGCTTAATTGCAGAATACCCCACCAATGCTTCGTATGTGTGTTGGCGAGCCAACGATCTACGATGTGAATGACCTAGACCTAGTTGGCGAGCCCACGGCCTACGATGTACTTCCCGTAACGTATGTGTGCATGCAATACTCAGTAATGCAAACTGCAGAATACCCCGCACAAAATATAAACTACATGGTTGGCGAGCCACGACCTACGATGTGAATGACCCTAGACCTACTAGTTGGCGAGCCAACGGCCTACGATGTACCGGATGTACTTCCCGTAATGTCGGTTAACTGCAGAGTACCCCGCACAAAATCGTTGGCGAGCCAACGACCTACGATGTAAACGTTACTTCCCTGGCGAGCCAATGACCGATTTGTTCATGTATGGGTGAATTGCAGGTAACTTAAGGCGTGAATAGTGAAGGGATCGAAGAAGAAACCGGAAATTTCATAAGTAAAGAATTCGTCTGCATTTTATTATTAATATTATATTTTTGAAGACGTGTCTAACATTGAATAATTACACTGTCACTAGCTGTGTGGATAGTATTCAGAAGTGATACAAATTTTCTGTTTTGTGTCAAATGGACAGGAAAGATCTGGGTTTTTTTTTTCAGTCTAGAAAATCTCCGGTTATTTTGTCAAACAGAATTATGGGCCTAGCCCAAGCCTAATGTTTTTTAGTTTAGGCCCTAACGTGAACTTATAGCGTTAGCATTTACACTACAGAGAACCAGCTGTACGTTACCTGTGTCATTGTTACGTTTACAAGTCCTAATGTTACTATCTAACGTTACTAATATAGGTCTACAACAAAAACTTGTAAAATACTAGGGGTTAGGGGTTATAACTGCGACCAGCCCGAACGCGAAGCACTGTGTACTGGTACAACTAACAGGGAGTGCCCTGGGGTTAGGGCCGGTAGTACTATCTGGAGAGTCCGACAGTGGTTAGACTAACTAGATCAAGTACGGTAGTAAATAGTAGGGCCTAGTAGTAGTACGTAGATCCAGGTCTACACAGAATATGAATTGGAAACCATGGTTCAGATCTTGGTTCAGACTTGAAAGCTATCTTCAACAATTCTAAGTGCATACAGCACTGTAATCGCAATGCATGTGTCACAATAAGATAGAGAATGATGTTTACCTAAATTCATTGGCATGGAACCTCTAGAATTCTACTGCTATACTACCAGATGTCTATAGATCTAGAATCCAGTGGTATAGTGATCCTGAGTAGCACCTACTGACCTAGATACTACTTAACCAGTGTATACCAAAAGTATAACCAGACTAGACCCTTTGCCTTGATATTCTTAAACATATTATCATTAACATAAGTAGGCCTATCACTCATCAGTAAGGAAGTTAATAGGTCTTCTTAATAGTGCTATCTATCTAGGCAGTTAGTAGATTCTATAGGTCCATACTCCGATGCTAATACCCCTTACACAACTTCTTTTAGCAATTTAACTGATGATGATGACATGACAACAGTTGATGATCAGAGTCAGACTGTGGCTGCATCTCAGGCTGTAACTGTGATCAACCCGAATGTGAAGCCACAGTACAGCTGGTCCTACCAGATCTTAGGTAGATGTAGACCTTGCAACATGGATGCCTAGCGACAAGATCTAGAACCTCAAGAAGTCATAATACCCTAAACTATAGGCTTACACATGTTGAATTGAGACAACTCAAATACTAGTATTATGTCTTTTAATCATCCCCCCCAAAAAAAATAATAATAATATAAGATCCTTTATATATTTAAACTGCAAAAACATGTGAACTGATTTCAAATTTCATGCAGATTCTAGATATCTTGATTCTAAAAATCTTGTATAATCAAACAACAGTTTGAAAACACATTTTCTATTTTGTATTCACATTTTTAATTATAATGTTAGATATGGAACATCAGTCAGACTGCTACAATCAGACTTCTTCATCTAATAAAGCCCAGAGTCAGTTGCTGAACTTCACTGAACACAGAACCAAACTGCTGAACTTCCATCTTCTCCACAGCTAGACTGCTACTGAACTTCGTCGAGACTTACGATGTATCTACCAGCATGGTCACCTTCAACAGAATGCAAGTATTTTAGCTTATAATACTATTTTAGCAGACATCATATCTGTATATTTTCAAATACTACAATTGCAACATTATTTACATTTGGACATCAAATTGTCTCTGGATTTTTAGTTGAATAGTGTTAGACAGGAAATATTGAAAACAATGTTTGCTGTAATGTCCATCTTGGTAATTGAAAACAAACATTGTTATCCAGTGAATAGTGACCCTTCTAGAAACAACTGTTTTTTGCATTTTTTATTTCACTATCTGTAGAATATTACATACTGATCCAATTGAAAAGAGATAATTCATGGAAGGGGGGGGGGGGGGTTACCTGCATGTCTACATGTATCAAGCTCCTGAAACAAACTTTAGCAGTCACGTTATCTTAATAATGTAGGCCCTACTATGATTGTTTATTTACCCTCTCCCTTTTCTAGTATCAAAACCACCTTATGCTCTTACAATGTTTGAAACAAGAATATTCGACATAGCTAATCATTTTAAACTGTGAAAAGTCCTATTTATAGCTTATGGATCAGTAGATACTAGTGAATTCATTCTTTCAAAATCAATGGTAGGGCTTTTCAATTTGATTGCTATAGCTTGTTATAGCAAAGGCAAAGCAACCATCTCTAACATACTTTCTAATGTCCCATGTCCTGCACTATTGTTTTGTTTGTAAGATATTAACTGTTCTTGTATATTGAATAAACTCCAAACAGCCAAGGACCAGACAACATGTGAACTTCATCCACTTCAGAGTTAAGGACTGGGGGCAAGATGCAAATGGAAAAGTCAAGTGACAGTGTCATGGATATTCCACCATCTTCATTTGGTGTGTTAAATGATTATTTTTAGCTATTGAAGCAAGTTGAGAAATCATGTTATCTTGATCATCTACAGTTGGCAGCAAAATTATTCAGCCCCTCTCTTGCATGTTGGACACTCTGGCATAATGAATTACATTATAACTGAGATCATTTCTAAATCATACAAGTGGTGATCAGATAGTTTGCTACAAGTAAATAACAGATCAGTAGCCTTTGATTTGCATATATAGTTACAAACTTTGATCAATCATGTATAAAGAGATATGGTCCAATGAGCACATTTATGGTCATTTTCAGTCCTTTCAGTGATCACTGAAATGCTTCGTTGAATATTGTTTGTTCACTCAATGTTTTGATAGGTGACACAATATGATGGAATTTGATGTAGGATTCTTAATATTTCAATTGGCATTTTTCGTTGTACAAAAATATCTAAATGAACTCATTTCTAGTGAAAGTTGCCACCATAGAGTTTGTACAGAGGTTTAGCCGTGATATTAATAATTCAAAGTTTAAGTCATGTCAAAATGAATATAACCCAATGAAATGCTAAGAGTTGTGCATAGAATGGCAAGATACTATTTAAAATTCAAGAAAAACAAAAGAAATTAATCGTTATCATCAGACCATAACACGTCATGCTTCAGTGATCACAGAAAGGTCTGAAATGACCATAATGTGCTCACTGGACCTTATCTCTTCATGCATGAATGATCAAAGTTTCTAACCATATGCAAATCAAAGACTATTGATCAGGTAGGCATTTGTCATAAACTATCTGTTCACCACTTGTATATGATTTAGTAATTGTAATGTTATTTATTTTGCTATAGTGTCCATAATGCAAGGGGGGTGAATAATTCTGCTGCCAACTGAATAAAGTGAATGCTTGTTATTAATTTACCCTCTCATTCATTACTAAAATTACCTCATACTCTTACAATTTGCTAACAGGGGCTCATTACATAGTGATTCAAACTTTGAAAACTGGCAATTACAACTTGTTGTTCACATAATATATCTTACAAAATTGATAATCATTAATGAACATTTTGTTATTATTGCTTGTTTTAATAAAGATGTACACTCATCTCAAATATTTTCCAACTATCCCATTTGTGCATCCGATGTTTCTGTTTGTATGGTATTTAACTGTTCTTAAATTTGCACACCCAAAGGCCTGAAGAGAGCTGAACCTCACCAAGCCTTGGGACAGACAACTGCAGCTGAACTTCACCCAGGTCAGAGTCAGACTACAATTGGACTACAAACTGTATAGCAGCATCTTATCTACGACAGAACACAGGTATGCTTTTCTCAAATTAAACTTGAAAGTATAAAGATTTTACAAGATAAACATCTTGAATAACAGTTGAAAAAGGGCAACCTCTGTTGATGACATATCAGTTACAGGTAATTCGGTCTTTCTTATTTTAGCAATTATTGTAGACTTGGTGGACAAACAATGTCACCTCTATATGTGAACTGTTCCATACGAGAAATGAAGAAATTAGTGCATTTATACACCCCAGTTGGGAGTTGATTTAATGTTTATGTCTATATCAGCCACAATTGGGAATTCAGTACGGCTTACATTAGTTGATTAACGCACTGACATAGCAATGCAGCTGATTTATTGCATAACCCATTGAATCATCTTTCTGTTTATTTTGGAACCCCCAGCTTGCCTGACATAAGTTACAATCCTTTTTAAAAAGTCATGAATGTATAACGTTCTGTCAGACGAGTGTTTAAAGTCACAATCACATTCTCATTTTGAGTCTGTGTCACACCTTTTTTGTTATCAGGAAGAATCTGCTACACTAATTCTTGTGTATGACATCCCAGACGATTTTCTTCGTTTTTTTTTTTTTTCGTAGATGCTGTTAAACTGTTTCTAATATACTGTATAAGAAATTGCTGAAAAGTAGTTCTGTGTAATGATATGTGTGCCAGTCGTGTGTGTATTCATTCAACTGTAAGCCCACATATTTAACACTCTGTATAATGTCAGGCAGAGGGGATGAATGGCGTGTCATAAAATTTCAGTATGTAACCAATATTTGTTTTTCCATATTTGTATTTCTTTTTTCTTTCATATAGATTCTCAAGGCATGGAGCTTGCCGAGGGTGATGCAGACAGGTTGAATGCAACATATGATAGTTTTTACGGCTGTAAATATATATATATATATATATATATATATGAATTTAATCTTTCAAAATCAATGTATATACAGTGAAACCCCGTTATAACGAGGTCCGTGGGACCGCCAATATTGCCTCGTTATAACCGGTTCCTCGTTATAACCGTACGCACTAAAAACAAAGAAAACATAAGCATGGAGTCACATGTACCAAGCAATCAAACTTATGAGCAGTCTTTGTGTTGTTATTACACAAGTAAATGGATCATTATTATTGAGAAAGGATAAAAAGGAATCATTTGTGAGTTGATACCAAAAGAATAAAAAAAAAAAAGAAGGGGTTGAAAACGCGTTCTTTGTTTTTCTTCTGAAAAATCTCTTCGCGTGTGTTGTGCATGCCTTCTCGAAAAGTGCACGGCAGGGTTGAATTCGTAATCCTTTCTACACGTATCTCTTCCTCGTGTATTGAACCATTCTGAAAGAATGAAAATATCATTTGTGAAACACAGTATAAAATTTTAATAAACAAAATCACATTGTATTAAAAACATGTGTTACTTTTTTTCTGAACATGGGTGCAAGCAGAGTAACATGCATTATTAAACTTATTTTACGCTGTGTGCGCCCAGCGGGATCGCGATGATTACATTATTAATTATTTAGGCTGTATTCCATGATGTTTGCACCAGCAGGGGTTGAAAATGCATTTTGTATTTTTCTCCCCAAAATCTCTTCGCATTTTGTACATGTGTCCTTGAAAGGTACACGACATGGTTGAATTCGTGATCCTTTTTACGACTATCTCTTCCTCATTATAACGGACCATTCTGAAAGAATGAAATTATTCATTTGTAAAATACAGTGTGAAATAATATGAACATCACGATGATTTCATTAATTATTTCGGCTGTAATCCTTTACGTAGTATACACATCAATGTTTCACAACCAGCAAAACAACTGGAAGTCGGAACTAACATGGAAAGGATTATGATTTTGCAGAGGTTGTGCTTTTCTAATATACAAATAGGTTAGGAGAGTCCATCTGAATTGAGTTGTACATCATTTTAAATCTTAGAGTCTGCTCTTTCAGAAAGAGGATTGAGCTTTTAACTTTTTGGAAGATACTAAGAAACCACTAATGAAGTGCTACAGAGCATACCATTCTCAGAGGAATTCAAAGTTCATTTGATGAAAATCGATTTTTAAATGGCTGAGACATCCGAAAACAAAGTAAAACAAAGTAAAAGCGATTCTAATGAAAGGTTGGTTCCACCTTTTATTAGGAATCGCTTTATTTTGCATATTTCAGCCATTTCAAAACCAATTTCATCAAGTAAACATTGAATTCTTCTTGGAATTATGTGCCCTTTCATATTTCAGAAGAGGTTTCTCATTATATCACACACACAAAAAAAAATCTGAAACCAGGTCTCAACCAAAACTACACCATCCCTTTAACCAGAAATCCATGTTTGGTGACTTTTTGTGACTTTTGGGGGGTTTTGTGATGCAGAGTCACAATTGCAGTGTTAGATATGAAGCTACAATCAGACTATTGCAGTTTGACTGCTGAACTTCACTCAGAGTTTTGTCATAGATGAGTCCATTGGTGATGGCATAAGTGCTTTGCCAGGCATTAACCAAAACCAGAAATGAGACAAATCCCCCTTAGAAGAAAAGAGAAACAAATGCATTGCAAAACAAAACAGAACAGTTAAGCATGCAAAAAAGTCGGTGAAAAGCAAACGGGTGAATCGGAGCACACTAAAAAAATAAATAAATAAATTTTAAAAAAAAAAAAAAAACCGAAAAGAAGATTTATAGTAAAGTGGAAGAAACCATTTTAAAATGGACAAATGCAAATCTCTGTCAGCACATAACAGTCTGATTTCTGATTGCTTTGATGAATAAAAGCTATTGTGTAGCAGACAAGGTCATTATTATTAGTACTATTATCATAATTAGTATTCTGATGTAGGGAACCTCAGAGTGCAAAAACAGTGGATTGCAACACATATCATTGTATGCTTACCAAATATTTGCAATGATAGAATTGCTTGAAGTTCAGCTGCTTTCACAATTTGATTAATAAACCATGAAAATATTTCAAATGATTATGAAAGATGTGTTGAGGTATAAGTGATCCAAACATAAATACATCAGTGAACGTTGCAGTGCATTATTTTTGTTATTGTTTCCAGGCGTGTGACGGCAAACTTTATGTAACCAAGTTAGAAAATTATATCTATGCGGGCAATTATAATTTGATCAGAAAGATATAATTAAGAATAACTTATTATGTAGAAATGAAGTAGAGTGTAATACCAGAAAATACTGTGAGTGATAATAATTTCACAAAGACTCTTACCAGTATCATCATTGTGGTTATGATAATTGTGCTGTGATTATGACGATATTGAATAATGAAATACATGTTTTCAAGATCAGATTTTCCAATGAATCAGGCAACCAGAATATGAAAATTTGACAGCAACAACTGTTTCAATAGTTTCTGCAGTTACATAATCTGTCACATGACATGTAGTTAAATTGTGTAGAACTAATATTAACCCTATAAAGCCCAAGGGGGGGGGGGCACATTGTGCCCCCCCCCCCTACCAGATTTTCATTCGCCACTCCTTCGCCCTTTATCCAATTTTAACCAAATTTGGTGACTTTTCCTAAAATCTTATTCCGAACGTTTTGATATATAATTTAGCTATATTTGATATTGCTGGTTGCCATGGCAACCATAAACTGACAACCATCTCAGTCAGATTTTTGCGTATTTTTCTATTCCAATTCAAATTTACAATATTATAATGTATGAAATGGGCGTTTCTTGGCTGAAATTTGCTGAAGAAGCATAATGTGAAGTAATTATGGCCTTGAAATGTTTTTCCTATTATTTCCTTTGTTTTTCTGTGCCAACAGCATAAAACAATAGATATAATAGAGATGCTTGAAAATAACAGTATTTTCCAAAGATTGACGTTCTATTTTGTGTCATTTTGATTCCTTCACCCAAGTTATACCTCTAATATCATTTGTTTATCACATTATCAATCTGCAAACTTAAAATTCCAATATTATGGGAATATGAAATATGATTACTATGCATGTACCTATCCCAAACAATACATCATAGGTCTCATAATGTATTTCTTTATTTTGTTATGAATAGCGCCCCCATGTGGTGACCTTGAGAAATTTCAACCATAACAAATAATCAGCTTTGACTTGCACATCATTTGTGGCAAATATGAAAAATATTGGTCTATGATAAGACATATATACTGGGGATAAAGAAATTATACAAAAAAATCATGTTTTTAGCATATTTCCTATGTATTTCTTTATATTTTGATAAATAGCGCCCTCTATGGGTGACCTTGAAACAACTCAAGTATGCGGTCATGTAGAGTATGAGTTGCTCTACCCATGTGCTAGATATGACGATGAGACATCAAACAATAACAAAGTTATATAGGGGGGCACAATGTGCCCCCCCCCCCCCCCCCCCCCCTTGGGCCTGGGAAGGGTCAAAATAGCTTGGGCTTAATAGGGTTAATGAGTATGAAATTGATAGTGGTGAATGAATTAAATAATTGAATCATTATCGGCGCTTATCATTATGCATCTTTAAATGAAATGTGTTTCAATTGTGGCAATTGATGAGTAAAATCAAATCCAAGTATGAAACCATGAATACCTGCAGAAACTTGAACTATCACTCATTGTGATTTTTACCCCCACCTCCAACTGAGGGAGTTCGTTCAACCAGCACTAACTTTATACGGTTTTATTTTTTATAAAAAGTTGTTACCATGGGAACGCATTGTTCAACATAGAATAAAGTCATGTTTTGTTTATTAAAAAAATCTGTTCGTCATTAAATTATGTGTCATAATTACGTATCGCAAATCAAGTGCTCAAAAACTGAGGGAGTTGGATGAATAAACTGGTAAGTCCTATGATTTTCATTAAAAAATGATGTTACCATGGCAACACACTGTCCAATATTAATGGAAGAAAATTTGAAAGAAAGGTTTGCACAAGTACATATTATGACTGTCACATGTGTCAAATATCAAGTCAAATGCTCAAAAGCTGAGGAAGTTAGCTGAATCCACAGTATTTTTATATGATTTTCATTCAAAATACTCTGTTACCATGGCAACACATTGACAACGATCAAAGAAGAAATTCGCACATCAGTCAATGTACTTTAGCAGTCTCATGTGCCAAATTTCAAGTAAAATGCTCAAATACTGAAGGAGTAAACTGAATCCACAAATTTTTTGTATTATATTCATTGAAAATGCTGTTACCATGGCAACACAATGTTCCATATCTATATATGAAAGATTGAAGTTTGCACAACTGCATATCATAGTGGTCACATGTGCCAAATTTCAAGCCAAATGCTCAAAAGCTGAGGGAGATGGCTAAATCCACAATAGTTTTGTATGCTTTTTATTCAAAGTCTGTTGTTACCATGGCAACGCATTGTTCAACAATGACGAAAAATGAAGTTTGCACATCTACGTACTATACCGGTCACATGTGCCAAATTTCAAGCCATTGCTCAAAGACTGACAAATTTATCTGAATTCACAATATTTTAGATGCTTTTAAGTGAAAAAAAAATGCTGTTACCATGGCAACGCATTGTTCAACATCAACAAAAGATTAGTTTTGCACATCTACATACTGTAGTGGTCACATGTGCCAAAATTTAGGTCAAATGCTAAAAAACTATACGAAGTTAGATCAATCCACATATTTCTTTGTATGATTTGTATAGAAAAAACTGTTGTTGCCATGGCAACAGATTTCTTCACATCCACACAGGGAAAAAAGCGTCTTGCACAACTACACATTACTGTACGAGCTGAAATTTTCGCGTACAGATATTTTCGCGAATTGCTACTAGGAGGACATTTTCACGTGTTGTTTAATTTCGCGGTTGCGAGGTCTAACTGTACTTATCCTATTCGCACGTTGTTATATTCGCGTGTTGTTATTTTCGCGGTTCAAAGGCGATTCGCGAAATTCGCGAAAATAAAACCACCGCGAAAATTTCAGCTCGTACAGTACATTGATCTGATTCTATGCTGAATTTCAACTGCATTGCTTTAAAACTGAGTGTAGTAGTGTAATCCACAATAATTTGTATGATTTTTATGAAAATATGTCGTTGCCATGGCAAAGCATTACGCGATATTAACGAAAAAGATGTCTTGCACATCTACCTTTGACAGTGGTCACACATTCCAAATTTGGGGTCAATTACTCCAAAAATGAGAAAAAAGTTTGATACAATGACTCTCAAAAAGCTATCACATAAACTTAGGAGTGCTCCTGACCACTCCTAGATTTATGTGATAGCTTTGCCAAGTTAGGAGAGACTTTATGTGCTAGCTTCGTTCATGAAATGGTTTGTAGAAAAAGTCTCTCCTAAGTCTGAGTTTATGTGATAGCTTTATGCGATAGCTTTTTCATGAAACGGTTTTTAGCAAAGTCTCTCCTAAGTGTGACTTAGGAGAGAGAAAGTCTCTCTTAAGACTTTCATGAAACGGACCCCGGTACATGCATGCGCGTACGTAGGCCTACGTAGTGCTAGTGTACGTGTATGAGCGCTAGTATAGCTGTGACCTGTATCTATACACTGATTGCACAAGCCAGAAAGAGAATCGCAGTGGATCCACATGCAAGTATGGCTATATTTTTCATACATATATAGACTTCTAGGCCTACTTAGACCAAAAAGATCTACTTGGACGTTGTATAAATCAAATAGTGTATGGTCTTTACTCGTGCAATGGAACGAGATTTCGCACTCGGTGAAAGATGAGGCGCACTATTCAACTCGGCTTCGCCTCGTTGAATAGAGCGCCTCTATCTTTAACCTCGTGCGAAATCTCGTACCATTGCACTCGTGACCATTCACTATTTGTATACTATTCCACCTCCCTGATTTTACAAAATGCAATTTAGTCATACTGCAATGATCATCGCGTATGCAGTACATTCATTATAGTTTCCAACGCAGTGCTGAGCACACACTTTAAAACTACTCGAAAAATACAGCAAAGGAAAGACCATTTTGTCTTTGTATCATTTGAAGAACTACGACACACTCATCAGTTTTTTGTTCTTCTCGATGACAATTTTCTCACAAAGTACTGTGATACTGTGATCAAAGACCAAGCTTGTGTTCGCCGACGTTATGCTGCATGCAGTACTAGTACGCTGCAGTAACAGAGCACTTGCTGGCGGATCCCTTCGCATAGTGACGTCATAGGTCTCATGACCCTCCATTGCGGACATGTTGATGTGATTGCAATCTAAATTGTGTGAGTCTGGCACAAAAAGGTGGTTCTGAGAAGCTCAACAGCGATCCGTATCCCGTGTAACTGCTACCCATTTTTATCAGTGGTATGTATTATATTAGATGAAATATTGAGTATGAATGCCCGAGAATGTTGCAATACATTGGCGAATACGAAATTTCTGAAGCATCGCAACACCTCACGCAGATAGGCGGAGAGGTAATGTTAGACGTAACTTATACAAATCGTAATACGATTGCATGTATCATGTCAGGGCCAGTGATTCGGTACAATAGAATTGATGGCTTGGCCTGGCTGAGACTGTGTAAAGTAGGCAGATACAGATCTCATGCTTTCCTTGATTTTAAATATTTAAATCAGACCATAAATCAGAGCATGAACCCATCGCAACCTCCAATAGGAGGAGAATGACCATTATAACCATTATGATATTAATCAATGTTATGAAACAAGAAACAAGATGTTTTACATTAGAAGATCAAAGATAGATTCTCAAAATTCAACCCACGAAAACCCGATGGCCATTCTCAATCCATGCTCACAACTGTTCTCTTCTTGCTTAAGGGTCTAGTACTAGAAGTTTATCTAGATAGATACAGTGTACTGCTCTATCTATATGTATTGTTACAATTGAAGGCATGTGCAATGGTAAGGATTCACAGTTACAGTCACCATCTATCTTTGTATGGCACATGCACAGATGGTTAATTGTGTAACATTAATTAGACTAGACCTAGGCATTTTAGGGTTTGATAATACATTATAGAGTCCAGACATGATAGTAACGCCTTAACAGACAGTGGTGTGTGGGGTGGTACAGACAGTAGAACCTTGCCATTCGTTAAACCTTGAAATGTGTGAAATGTGGTACGAAAGAGTATTCTATTTCTAGACATGTATGGTTGGGTGTTCATAATATCGGACACCTAACGTTTTTCTATCAATAGAAACGTGAAAAATCTCACAATTTGCCTGAAATTTTACTCACGTGTGGAGAAAATACTCCGGATTCACAAGCGCGCACTGAAAATGCGATCTGAGGTACGCGCTCTAGATGGCGGCTTCGAACGCGTGGGGTGTCATTTTTTCCGCACTCAGTTGCCCGGCTCATATCGACCGACCACCCCGCCCTCTATTGACAATACGTATAAAGCGTACTTAAACGCGTTTTTTCGACAAGCTGCAGTTTTTTCTAGTCGTAATTTTTTCCCCAATAATATTTGAATATATTTTGAATCCTTCGATATTACTTTTGAAGGACTGTTTGATGTATTTGACTTGATTTTCATTAGGAAACTTAGTCATCGTAATTGAAATAAATTAGATGAGTCGGTTTGTTTTTTCACATTCCATATTCATTTCTCGTTTCTGCATCAACTCGTACGGTCGTAGCGGGCGACAAAATGTTTATGTCATGTGTATGTGTAACGTGTGTGCACGATCGTACAAGCGGCGGTGACAATTTTGCGGTCAAAATCGTCAAATTTATTACGGAAGGATACTCTACATCTAACGACGAGTCAGCAAAGGTAGGCCTAGTTATATGTAGTTACACGATAAACCTTATTCGATTTTGCTAAATTTCGGTAATTTAGAGGGAATACTTAGTTGTTTTCGCCACATTTTACTCGGTAGCGTAGCCCAGTGAAGAATCGAATACCGTTGCGCGTAGTCCCATGCGTACATTTTCTTTCTGTACGCGCAATGCCATTATAATGCGCGGTCGGTCGTTATGGACCCGGTCGGTGGGTTGAACCCCTACCATATTAGTTTTCAGACACAATCTTTCGGTCTTGGCCATTGTTGGGCAAGGCAGTTTAGGAAAAACAACCACACGTGTGTGTCTTTACCATCCAGCCACACGCATGGGGTTTTAACCCGTTGAGTATACTCGGGCAGGTGTTTATGGGAAGGCAAATGCATGCTGTAGCAAAATCAAACCGTCGTCAACGGGTTAACCATGGGCATGGCCCGAGTGGCTAGACACATTGTACGCGGGTGCAATGCATTGTACAGTGTAATGTGATGAAAACAACACTTCTTTTTTTCTGTTACATTCTGGACAACTTTATTTTCTTTTTAATAATAGATTGTTTCAGATTAATATTCTTGTCTTTTTTCCTCCTTTTTTTTTTTCGTTCTTGTCACATGTTTAATCTGTTTTTTTGTTAAACTACAGTGGACTCCTAATGAAGTCCTCGGGGACCGGCAGTTTTCTTGTGTTGTAATATCAAATTTTTGCTATAATCGAACAAATAAACAATAAAAAAACAGAGAGCGGATAATGTTGAGGCCTGAATTTTTACATCGTATTATAAACTGGAATTTCATTATGACAGTGTTCGTTTTCAAGGGAGTGCACTGTAACTGCAAGTTTTCTCAAAGATCTAACTTCCCAACCAAAGGCCGGCCTCGGGGTTTGTTTTGATCCCACCATCGACAGCCAGCAGCCAGCCAGCCAGCCAGTTGCACTGGCTCAACTGTCAGGGGTGCATCATCGGATCATAGTGGCTTGATTGATGATGACAGTGCTACCTCATGTACTCTGCACGGTACAGTATGCTGTACATACAACTACGAGTAGTAGGCCTACACGTACACAGTAGTACAATGTATGTGGAGTATGCACATTTTGGGATACATGTAGTTGCGACATACGTACATTGTGTGCAGGCCAGCCCCAGCGCAGCCGCCAGGGTGGCCCGCCCGCCGCACTGCAGACACGAAGGTTATCAGCCAAAGTCCTGATATACAAGACCCCATCATAGTGTTGCAATTTATCCTGATCAATCCAAAATACAATCTACAATGTACCAGTCAGTTGAAGGTCTATAAAAAAAATTAATGAAATAAAATAAAATACAGAATAAAAATTAAGTTGTAGGATAATAAAGTTGTGTAGAACTTAGAAGGTAAATTTAGGGTATTTTCATCGGTTTAGTTTTATGAGATGGTGATGTGTAATGCATTCTTACATTATGTGTTACTGGATGATCCCTGTACGGTATGGCGATATGCAGCTTCTTCATGACTAGTGTGTGTGAATATTACAACTAGTCTACTCTCTATAAATGCCATTCCTACAATTTGTACAACCATGCATGTGCGGTTGGATGGTGTAAAGACATTTGCTTGTGGTTGTATACGCTGCCTTTATCTAACATGGGGCCATGAACATGGTGGAAGACTAGAGTCAGAGAGTCAAGTATCATTCCTGTTTGCGACATGGTGCTTATTTGCAGCAGGGGCCAATTCATTCGTTGATGAAAAGGTGAGAGTATTCACTCTCACTTCCCATAACGCTTGAGAGTAATTAGTATGTAATGTAACTCCCATTTTATGTACAAATTGTGTATATTCTTACAATGTAGCGGGGCAATGCATACTGGATACTCTTCAGCTGTTTTATCGGTGAATGATATGTGTTCACCTGCCACAAATAGGCACCCTATCACAAACAGGGATGATTTCTCTAAGTAGGGCTGCACACTAATCCATTTTTTTTTCTACTGGTCCAACCTGTCTCTCGGACCTAGATACCCAGCTCATTCGTTTTTTGATGTTCCTGACAAAGTTACTGGTTTGACAGTAATTTTTAGCCGGTCCTGGACCATCAGACTTGCAGGGTGTTTAACTGATAAAGTGGTCCTGTCTTACATCCTACTGGACCCTCGGGAAGACCAGTATCGCAGCTGAATATGCGCTAGCCAGCAATCTTCTCAGATGGAAATTAAACAAACAAACGGTTTCAAATATTTATACTTGGCGATACTTTTAGGCTTTTCACATGTTTTGTTACAACAACAACAACAACAGCAACAACAAAATCAATCATACAGGGGGTAGTAGTACTAATTGTAACACCAATCAATCACAACTGTGCGCAATAATTGTGCATCTTTGAAGAAGGGTTCAGTGCCCCCTCTGTAATCATTTACAAGACCAGAGTGGACCAGGAATGGGCAAATCAACATTTCAGCTCCACATACATGTTGAAGAAAATGCTGAGAGCACAGAAGAGAGCCAGACAAACAGAAAATAACACCAAAAGAAACAAAAGGAATAGAAAGGATGAGTCTACAGTAGACCACAAGAGCAAAAAGCCTGACTGCTGTGACAATAGTATTCTTTTGGAATCTTGGGTAAAATTAAAGGTAAAGGGAAATGATTTTTTACAGCATTACAAACTGTATGAATGGCTCTGATTTCAATAGCGATGATGATGGGTTTCTGAACCTTTACATTGGCAGTCATTCCAGAGCCCCCATAAAATGTGCCTGATTTTTCATCAAAACTACAGTACAATATGCTACTGGCAGGAATGCTGAAATTGATTACTATGGTACAGTATATCCTGGCATGAATCTGAAGATGGAAGCGAGGATGATGATTTGGGAATATACCCTTACAGTGTAAAGTTCTAATTAGGTCCCTTTCAATGCTTAACTCGGAGATAGCCATTACAGGATAAAACAGTCCACTGATAAAAACACCAAATTTGGAGAGGATATCCCTCAGGACCTACTCATTGATATAAGAATAGGAGCCCTCTGGAATTTGTTTTTATTTTTTTATTCTTATGGTACATTGTATCAATGCGGAATTTCATTGTCCAGAAATTTTAGCAGGCATGAACCTTTCACAAATTTTGCAAGGAGCCAGGATTCGTGAAAGCCATTGTGCGCGGTTCTACACAATGCACTGAATGCCTGTGGCAGTTAGCGGAAGTTTTTGTGCCGCAATGCGGCAAAAACGGTCATTGGCTCCAATTCGCGAAAGCTTTATGCCGCGAAAGTACAAATAACACTGTATTTATGCATCTGAGAAAGTATAGTAATAGAAAAAATTTTCAGATTTGTTGTAAATTGTCAGATTTTTCATGGAAATGAAAATATTTATCAAATCTTGAATTCCATGATTATGAAAGTATGATATTTGAAACATGGAGATGATTGAATTGATAACCAGTTTAGAAAATGCTTTTGAGGTGCGTGACGTACAAGTACATGTAGGCTTACTACAACTAGGTATTCTCACTTCAGAGACAGGTATGGGGCTTCGGAACATTTTCTTGTGTGTGTGTGTGTGTTTGTGTGTGTGTTTGGGGGGAGGGGGGACTTTCGGCTGTTGATGAGGGGATGTTCAGGGGTAAGTGATTTCCCCCTCCCCAAACATTCCAGAAAAGATTCCCAAGCCCCTTTGATATACAGGCTGTATATTGTATACAGTACGTAACTCTGAACTGGGAATAAGTTACACCATGGAGCTGCCTTCAGTGTACTACACACATGGACTATTAACGGAGGGTTTTTTCTTTGATCTGACCTGCATCACCGCCACCTGATTACGTGTGTATGTGCATCTTGATAAGTACATTCAGATGTTTGGACAATGAAGATTGTGTTCTCGTTTATTGTCACTGACCAAAGAACCGTTTCCCTCATTTCAGTTTTATTTTGCCGAGGTACCTTTTCAGACTTACAATGGGGAGCAGCAAACCTCAAGTCATAACAAATTTCCTGTCACAAAATTAGTAATGACTGAAGTGGACGCTTGTGGACGGGCATGTAAGTTTGCGTAATGGTATTAAAGACACACAATGTCGCTGTATGTGTCATCTACAATTACTGTCCGTGTTATACTCAGACACAATGTGCGAAAAAATGGGAAAAAGCTAAATTTGCTTTCTCTCATACACGTATATGCATTTTGCAAATGAAATTAACTGAGTGATGATTTCCCAATGTATACTACAGCTGCATAGAGTATGCATTTGTCTTCTGCACATAGATATCTCAAAGCACTGTCTTGTTCTTACTCCAGGCTGGCTGTCGATGATGCACGATGAGATCAAAGCAGGAAAGCATCTTTAAAATGTTAATATTGTGACTTTTTTTTTTACAGAAACAGGTGTTTGAATTAATAAACAAGTGATGTACTGTTTGTATGTCCATGTTTGGTAGGTCCATTGTCCATCATCCATGGTCATACTGCAGTTGCACTTCAGCAGCATTACTATTTAACTCGGTAATTTATTCAACCACTTCCATGTTTCAAATGCTTTAATAGTTGATCATGGAATTCAAGATTTGGTTCATGTTTTCCAGGTCCATGAAAAATGGGACAAAAAAAAAAAACAATTACAACAAATCTGAACCTCTTTTTATGCCTCCGCCACGAAGTGGTGCTGGAGGCATTATGTTTTCGGGTTGTCCGTCCGTCCGTCCGTCCGTAATGAATTTTGTGGCAAGCGTAACTGAAAAACCTTTTGAGGTATCCTAATGAAACTTGGTATGTACAGTTGAACCTCTCGTATCCGGACAAGTCGGGACCGGGGCTCATCCGGATAAGGGATTTGGCCGGATACGGGAGACTCAATGCTTCTAAATACATGTACATATACATACACATGTACTGATGTAGCCCATTGTAGTACCACATGTAGTAATGTGTATGCTGCAACCTTTTCATTGTTACACTCAGTAAGAGACCCCAAAATAGAGGTTCGTGTTTGCAAGAATGAAATCATTTTCTTTTATAAATTCTTGGAATGATTTACCTAAATAATTATTAAGAAATGTATCAAGTAGATCTTGAAAATAAACCGTACTCGGCAAAGTCGACTGTAGGTCGCCATTGTTAGATTGAGTTGGGAATCCCCCTTTCCTGCGGTAATTATAAAAAAAAAAAATCATGGCGAGATTGTGTCCGTATAATAGAGAGATCCGGATAAAGGGAGGCCGGATAAGAGAGGTTCAACTGTATGTGTATTAGGTGGTGAAGTTGTGCCTATCAACTTTTGGGTGCACATGCTCAAGGTCAAAGGTTAAAAGGTCAAGGTCAAATACATAAAATTTCACTATTTCCTCCATATCTATGCATTGCCTGAAGATATTTTCTTGAAACTTAGTGGATACATGTATTACCCAATTAAGATTCTCTGGTGAAAGTTTTGGTACATGAGGTCAAAGGTCAAAAGGTCAAGTAAAAATGTTAAAATTTCACTTTTTTCTCTGTATCTTGGAAATTGTTCAAGGTATCTTCATGGAACATAGTATACACTGTATGTGCATGTACTGACTGGCAGTGGTTATCTAGGGAATTTGATGTTCATGGGGTCAAAGGTCAAGGGCAATACTTCAAAATTTTAATATTTCCCTTATGTTTACAGGCGCGGTGGAGCACTCCAATTTGCATCTCATTATCGCCCCGTTCTGTTTGAATTTCCAACGGGCATCCACGGCTGCCCGAAACTGTGTGCATGAAAAAGTCAAATCTTTACCTTCTCCTTGTGCCGCTATGCGTGCCGCTAGTAAATTCAAACTTCCCACACTATCTAAGTTTTTAAAAACCTTCCTTTTGATGAAAAAATTATGAAATTTGCTGCACTAGAACTTGAGATATTAAAGCGTTTTGAAAATCACCTCTCGCAGAACATGCTCTCTGTTTTTTTCCGACTGGACTATGGCCGGGCTCCAATGTGTCCGAAATTGGCAACATAAGTTTATCAGGCCTCAATCCATTTATGGTGAAAGTTTACGCTTGGTTCCACTTGTACTTTTTGAGAAATCAACTTGTTTCTACAGGGTTTGTAATAGAAAATTGTAGTCAGCGAAACAATTGAAAATGACGTCATTTCTTTTCCCATAATATTGGGCATGCATGGTACACACTGATCTCCCCTCTAGGGGGGAGATCAGTGGTGGTACAGTACGTGAGATTCAGGATTTCGTGCTCATTGTTGGTTTGCATGTGACGCAGTCAATTTTGCTGAGTGTCGCACGGCGGTGACTGCTCAGAGCGGGTTAACACGCAACCCGCTAGCTGTGACTGCTGAGCAGCTGCCGCGCACGTTGCATGCAGCAAAGCGTTGTGTGTGCTGTGACATGCAACGCTACAGTCACGCGATTATACATACATGGGACCGACCTGTACGCTTTGCGTTCGTGTCATTTTTGATATCACCTTCTGTTTTTTTCCGACACAACCATGGCCGGGAATATTACGGTATGACATTTAAAACGCAAGCAGATAAATAAATTTTGGTGTACTTTGTTCGAATGGCGCTTTTGTTCCGCAATCACACTTCGTGAATTTTAGGATGATTTTCGAGGCATATTTTTGGTAATTTTGCTCGCCAGGTTTTCGCTAAAATTTCACATTTTATCATTGTCAAATCCTTTAATATGTTATATGTGCATATTCGGACATGTTTTCAAATTCAAACTAACTCAATTTTAATCCGAAAATAGGTTTCCTTAAATTGTTATTAGCTTGAGAAGTTGTTTACTTTTTCTCAACTACGCGAGTACATGTTGTTTACTTTATGCAAATGAGGCTCGGCTGCCGATGGATTTCTGTGAGATAATTGGGGTGCTCCACCGCGCCTGTTTATGCAATGCCAGCAGGATTATCTTTTTTTTTTAACTTGGTGTATGCATGTATAACCCAATAGAGATTCTGTAAGATTTTAGTTTTTTTTTTTTTTTTGCCAAGAAGTTCTAAGGTCAAAAGGTCAAAGATCAAGTGAAAGTGCTGAACTTACTTCTTTCTCCATATCTCGGAAGTGGCTCAAGTTTTCTTGAAACTTAGTACATATTTATATATGTTCTGCCTGACAGTGATTCTCTTGTAAATCTTAGGGTCAAAGGCCTGATGAAAATTATAACAATTTACCGCTCGATACAGATATTGCACTTTTTCTATATACCTTGAAAATTACTTGATGCATAAACTTATGAAAGGGTCAAAGTCAAGTTAAAGTTCTTAAATCCCCTAATACATGCTCTCCTTTTCATTCAATTAAACATACGTCAAGGAAGGTGAACATTCAACATATTTGTGACAAACATGTCATTTTAATATTTAACCAATTTTGTGAAAATGTAATCACACATTGTCCACATGTACTATAGACCTATTAGGAGAATCATGCATTATGGTGGAGGCATACCAGTCGCCATCTAGCGACATTTCTAGTCTGTTAACGTGCTCCCTCAGATACATGAAAATACAGTCTTACTTTCATGACATAAAGGTTTCGCCACTTACCCCAAAATAATGTGGATCAGTGGATGTACACAATGTAGCAATATAAGCAGAACAGACCAATAAGTTTGAGGAAAATCAGACAATTTGTTCAAAGAAATGTGAATTATGCTTTGGTGTTGCTTTCAGTGGATATGAAAACTACAGCAGTTGTATGTAATGTTATACATTTGTAGATGTGGAACAGATAAAGAAAATGTTCAGATAAATTTCCACATACATACATGTACATACAGTATATGACCATTGTGTCCTCATATATCTCTAGCATAATAAGGGAGCCTTTAACCTTCAGAAGTACAGCGAATGATATTGCCCTCTTACTATCAGTTGTACGTTTACATTATATACAGTGTACAACTGTACATGTACATGCTAATGACAAGTCAAGGGAATGTGTACTTAATAAAGTATGAATTTCTTAAAAATTGTCACTATTTGCTCTTCATTGTTGCTTTTATGGAGCTTTACATATATGGCGATTCTGATTTATGTAGGTAGTAAGTCCAGTCGAACAGATTTAATTCACATCCTTTTTTAATGAGATTTGCATTTTAAACTAATTACAGACTAAATCACAGTGTACCTTTAACTGAAAGATAAAGAACAGGTACAAGATGCATGGTCATTGCTCGACTTCGGTGCCCAGACAAAGTTCCAAACCAGATGCAGAGCTCTGTACTTCTGCTTGCCGAGCTTACAGAGCTGTATTTGCATACGTACATGTACATTCAAACTGACACGTGTCTGTCGTGTACAGTTGAATTGCAGACCTGGACACTGTAATCTGAAGCAATAGAAGTGACATGTACAACCTGTACACTTACATGTAACTTCTATGTTTGAAATGCTGGTAGCTTTCAAATACAAGCTTATTTCTTTTGATTTGATCTGTTATATTTTTTCTTTTAATCAAAATATCTGATCCATGTGCCTGGCATTATACAACTGTACCATCAAGTCCACTGCGCACAAGGTTTACACATGTATTTGTGTACAGTATACATTGAATTCTCCATGTAGACTACAGGGTGGTCCACGAGGGTTTGAGCATGTCACTACAACATGCTTGAATTCTTGTGCAACTTTCTCAAAAGCAAGCAAAATGCTACATAGTGTACAACATGCAACATCCTGGAGAATTGGCAACATGCTCAAAATTGAATATGAATCAAACATGAGAAAAACATGTGCAAAACTTGAAAAACATCTGACTACTTTAATAGAACGTTATACAAGTGTGCAAAACATGGGACAGAGCGTAAAACATAAGCAGCACAATGACCATGAGACAGAGCATCGAACGTACTACATGTAAGCAGCACACTGGGAAATAAATTGTGAAATACAACCTACTGTACCGTGGTATCATACACTACTGTACACTACATGCTGGTGATATGCAATCTGTGCACATACATCTACAATTTTCACAATCTTCTCACATTCAACGCTTGTAACATGCTCAAATTTCAAGTTGTAGACCATCCTTGACTAGCTTCATGTAATTACATGAATCATGTACAAATACAATGTACATTTGTATACTGGAAACAAGGAATGTTTGCGTGCATTTAAATTTCGCAAATTTAGCGAGCACCAATATTTGCGCAATTAAAATTCATATGGAAGTTTTTAGTGTACACTATATGTGTTGAATGCCAGTGGCGAACAAAACAGAATTTCATGCCTCGGAAAAGGCCATTGGCTCCAATTCACAAAAATGTTGTGCTGTGAATATATCATGTTTTACAGACAGTACCTGTACAATGTATGTACATGTACAGTGTTTATCTTATTATTTTTTGTTAATGTTGTGTCATTTGAGAGTGACAGTCTTTTCCATTGTTTGCTATTAACTGCTGCATGAGCAGCATACATGTAAATATCTGTAAGGAAATTACTCACATAGTCACATGATAATGCAAAAATTCCATGCAGAAGAAAACCACCACCTATGTCAAAATTTAAGTCATCATTTTCAGTCAGGGTCATATGCCAGATCAGTGTAAACAGAGCAAAGTTCAGCATGATGATACAAACAATGGCATTGTTCAGAAGTCCCATGATTTTGAGAATGTTGGACAGTTTATTAGGGTAGGCTGTTCATTTGTCTTGCTGGCTAGAATTGCTGTACTTGTCCTTCAAAAATCCTTTTTCTAGTCCTGAAAATTCTTCGTAGGAACATTCAATCCTACTGTTGAAGCCGAGGATGTATGTATTACTGGAGAGTGCATGATGTGACTGTACATGTTGTACATAAAATTTACAATGTACTTGACAGAACTAATGAATGCATGCAGACCTGCTGATAATAATGGCTCCCCTCCCCCTTCCCCCCTCCCCCCAATACTTATCAGTGTGATTAATACATGTAGGTTGGTATGCACCTTCCATATTTATATTTTTATGTCAACCTTGTTAAAAGATTTTAATCTTCAAAATTGATATGAAAAGTAACTCCAATCTAAACAGTATCTTTGATGATTGCATAAACCATCTGTGTGCATGAGCTGTCTGAGCTCGAGTGTATTTTCTCCGTGTTTGTTCAACTAATAGTGTCATTTTAAAGGGATGGTATACATGTACAGTAGTTCTGGTTTAGATAAGAATTCAGGTTTTAACTTTTCATGAAATAATGGGAAATTAAACAATTGTATTAAAGAGCATAATGATTCAAAGAGCAATTCAAAGTTTACTTCATTCGATGAAAATCAGTTTTGAAGTGGCTGAGATGTCTAAAAACCAAATGATCCTAAGCCCTTTTTACACTTGTGTTTCTTAACCCCATACTTTCTCTGACCCAAGACTATCGTTAGTCCCGTACCAATTTTCTCAGCTTTTTACACTCGCCAATAAGTCCCGTACTAAGCTCTTGTCCTGGGCTAAGGAGAAAATTGACCTTTTTACACTTGTATTTCCTAGTCCCGTACTTTCCAAACCACATGAATATTCGTGATTACATGTACGCTGTGCACTGTACACGTACATGCACGCACCGGCAGCACTTGATGACCTCATTTCAAATTGGTCAGTGGGGGTCGGACTTCGTCTCCGTCGCTTAGCCCCAGATTATTTTTCGTTCTGTTTACACTCGCTTGCTTGGCACCGCAATTGCGGGGTTATGACTGCAATTGCGGTGCTAACCCTGCTATTTTGCAGGGCCAGATAGTACGGGACTATCGGAGGGGCTAGCCCACTTTGGCAAAAACAAGTGTAAAGGCCGTGTCACACCATTCCGGGCAAGCTACACGGGCTTGTGGCGAGGAGGTAGTTTCCAGCACGTAGATTTTCAGCGGGCGAACAAGAATGTTTGCAATTTTCATCCATGCCTTGTCATACCGTACGGGGGAAGTTTTGCGGCTTGACTAGCGGGGAAACAAATTTACTCCCCGGAGCTCTCCGCAGTTGGTCCGCACCTGACAGTATCTAGTGCGTAATTGCCCGGAGGTGCTCACGCACGTCCGATTTAACCGCAGCCAAGTTTTGAGCATGACCAAAACTTTTTCCGGGTGAGTCGCGGGGATGCCCGTAGAGGTCCAAGCAGAACGCCAGTACATTGTAGGAGGCCCTTAGCGGCAGCACTTCCCAGGCAACTCCCACGCAGGTACTTCGCAGTCCCATATGCAGCCAAGATAATGAAATTCTGTGGGATTTCAGCCATTCCATTAGAGGAATTCCTTCACTGAGTTGTCAGCCCCCACGCGACTGGTACAAAGGTCACACAGTATACTCGCAAGTATAATTTAAGGAGAACGCGTCCAGCAAGACACATGCGCTGACACGCTCAAATCCTTTTCCGCCCTCAGGAATGTCCGGTATGCTAGAAAATCCCTACACGTAACAAGCCCGAGTAGCTTGCTCGGAAAGGTGTGACAGGACCTAAACACGATTGCGGGTAAAAATATATGCGTGCGCACCTCCGGGCGACTACGGTTGAGATACGTGCTAGGTATTGTCATGTGCGGATCATCTACGGGGACCTCCGGGTAGTCAAAAATGCTCTTTGCAAGTTGCACGCAAGGCTTGCCCGGAAAGGTGTGACACGGCCTTAAACAGAAAGTGGGCTAAGGAAAGTCCGGTACCAATGGTGGGGCTAAGGCCACCCCCCCCCCCCCCCTTAGCCCCACCATTGGTAGGGGACTATAAAGCAAAAATTTGCAAGTGTAAAAAGCCCTCTAGGTAATCTAAGGTGGACCCCACCTTTTCCCACTCGTAGTTTCGCTCCATGTTGACACAATAATCAATGAGCTTGTGAGTAAGCCTGAACCTTGCTTCTCGTTTGCTTCTGGGTCAACTCCCAGCTGTGCTGTTTTGTATGGGCATATTATAGGTCATAGCAAAGACTCTGCACTGCTGGTATAAATATCAAGCGGGATTTGCTTGTAAGTTGCATCGTAGAATTTAGGTGCGGGTGTGAATCTGTGTCATGAATTCACGAGTGGAGCTAATCATCAACAGTTGCAGTGTGTAAGTTTTCAACCTAAATTTCAAGTTTAGCAACTGCGCATGAACGTACAATGTAACTTATGTAATGCTCAGAATGAAGCCCAAAGCATGCAATGTCTATGCCTATAATAGTTTCACTTTGTATGTTTTTGTGGATTGACAATTATTAACCTAAATCAAGTGAGAGAGGCACAAACCACAATGTTTGTGTGTGCAACAGCCAGAGCACAACCACCATTTATACACTCTGCATAGCTAGTGCTGTTACATTGTACAGCTATAGGTAATATTTTTTTTTTTTCTCAATGATGTATGTTCTCTTTGCAGAATAACTACTTGTTTCAAATACTGCCGCCATGACTTCCAGAAAGAAGGTTCTTCTGAAGGTCATTATCCTAGGAGACAGTGGGTAAGTACGATACACATTAATATGTTGTATGCACTTCATACATTTACATTGTAGGTTTCACTAATACTGTCTTTTATTTATATAATCTTTCAGGAAATTAGGGACACTTTGACTTTCCTGTATGTTAGTATTCCTATGTTTATTCACTTTTGGTTCAAAACTCGTCTACATGTAGGTTTGATTCTAAGTTGGCTTGTATGTGGGAGTGGCATGTTGATATACTGTACTTGGGTCCTGTTGCATACTTACATGTACATGTATAAATGTTGAGATCAAATGTAAGTGAGAAAATAAAACATAGCTCTTCAGTACTCAATTCTGATTGGCTGATATCTGATTTATGTTGAATTTTCTGGTTTATGTTCTATTGCATCTTTTATGCAACAGGCCACTGGTATTTTTGTCCCTCTAACTCTGGAAGTAAAAAGGATCTTGTTAAAGGTGTTTCAAGTCTTGTTAAGAAAAGTGCTTAGCATTATCAGCTGAAGACTTGTGGTTTCTTGATATTGTTTAATAGTCAGTTGGATGTTCACTGTACATAAAACTGTTTAAAGTCCTCAAACAAGTACAAATGAGAACTATCACGATGAGAACTATCACGAAAGTAATAATGTATTGTGATTTGTTGTAGCATTTATGCTCCACAAATGATTTAAAAGTGGAATGCATTGTGATATATATTTATTCATTTTAATTATTGCTATCATAATTTTAGATGTTTTGATTGTTAGTAGTATTATTGTTACTACATGTAATAATGTGTAATTATATGTAGCACCATCCTTCTTCAAAGTAGTGGATATTTCTTACCTGCTGTGTCTATAAAAGAGTGTAGAAAGCCACGTGGGCATGGTCATGCTTACTAGAATGAATGCATGGTCTAGACTGTAGAGACAGTGTAAGATGATTTTCTCAGATCAACATGATATGGTTAACTACCACTAATGCTTTTGATCAAGTGTATGAGCTACCGTGAACAGGAAGCACTCTGGAGGTTTTGTGATTTACTCCATTTCCGCTCACGATCAAATTACTGGTATATTGAGGTGGCAAGTCTATTTGTGCAACAGATTCATGTGAGCTGTGCCATGCACCACCATCAGGTGTGTGGGTGCAGTGCTTGTTGCATATGGGTTTACTGGTGTGATTAAGGGGAAAGCAGCAGTTTGACAGGTTAACCCCCCCTCCCCCCCCCCCCCCAAAAAAAAAGAAAAAAAAAAAAAAAAAAAAAAGGAGAGAAATGACGAGAAGTATTAATAGAAAAAAAACCTCATTTTCACATTGTGTTCCCAGCAGTCACATGTGACACACACACACACACACACACACACACACACACACACACACACAATTTGTACATACATGTACAAAGGTTGCCATGGGCAGTCCCTTGGAATCTGAGACTAGTAGCAAAAAAGGCAATACAGTTGACTATTAAGGTTTAGAATAGAAATTCACTCTCAATGTTCACAAAATTTGTGGTTGGGGTATTTATATCTAGACATCGTAGACCTGAACTACATGTAGTGTGGCTTGCTTTGCAACATTGTATGTACATTGTAAATGCTCATAAGATGTCACATTTTGGCTGATATGGTCAGTTTTACGGTAAAGGGTGTAACTTTTAATTTTTAGCCTTTTGGCCCACCCTGAACACATAGATTTACAGATCTCAAAGATTTTTTCCCATGTGAGTCACCTTATGAGTAGCCACCTTGGGTAGCATAATCAGGTCCAGGTATTGATGCGTTTTGTTTTGACAGTCACATATGTACCCTAAAAATGACTATTTTGTTGCATTGAAATTTATATAACATTTTTGAAATGTTAATAATTTTCTACAGCAACTGCAGAGATCTAATTTTTTATGTTAAAAGCATAGTTGTATGGTCAATTGAAATGACCAAATTAGTTTGGTTTGTATCTGGCCCTTTATTTTAGAATACTATGACTTCAAATTTGAGGTTTCGGAGGCTTCATTTTCCGTTAACAATTGTTTACAAACTTTGATGGACAGTAATGATCAGTGGATGTGTTTTGGTTACTTTCTTTTATGCTGAAAATAGTAAGGTACAGCTAAACTTTAGACTTACATCAAAGTTTACTTGATTCTAGGGCTATTTGAAATTTTGTGATAATTTTATTCCATCAAGTGAAATTTCCGTTAGCAGTTTTGAAGCCTCCGAAACAAAGTGTTTAGTCAAATAATATGAATATAGATAAGAGAAGCGACCTAATCTATATGTCAAAATGTAGGATATGGGGCCCTAACCTAATAGACCAAAAATAGTTAAGATCCGCCAAACTCTCTGAAAATAGGAGACAATACAAATTTTCCGTTAACACGTGAAGCCTCCGAGACGCATTGAAGCCTCCGAAACAGCAAAAACATCTAATTTGACATTTCTGATAAATTCTTTGAGTGTCTGCCCCAAATTATGCCATGAAGTCATCAACAGACATGGACAGACAACAAAAATAATAAAAACATTATGATACTGCAATAATTTTTTGAGCTAATACACTTTATAGAGAAAAAGTGGTTTCGGAGGCTTCAAAAGGATGTTAACACTGCATTTTTGTGATTTTCTCTGGACAACATCAAATTAGATCTATTGTTCACCCACCCAATGATCGCTTATGACATATCTAAAGATATTTAATCACATTCAGTTTTCTGGCTGCTTTGTTTACTCACCAATATAGATTTACTATACGATTTACCTATTTTTCTTTAACAGTGCAGACGTGTCACACATAACTCACCTTTTCATTCAGCAATAAAATATTAGCAGATGAGGATGCTGCCCCACAAATATGTTTAAACAGTGTATATCAACCAAAAAAGACACAATTTACCTATCACTTTCTACATAACATACATGATTTTCATAAAAACATAAGGCATACCAAATCAATTTTCCAGATATTTCGGAGGCTTCATTTTATGTTAACAGCATGTAAATGGAATGTTTTGATTACAATTTTGCAATTCTAAGTCTATCAAATAACTGTTTGGACTGAATGAGACTTAATGATTCCTCAAGCAAGGTGTAGATAGTTGTTTAAATGTATGAAAAGCATTTATTTTGTAGGTTTCCTTTTGAAACAATGGAACAGGCTAGATATTGTGAGTAATGAAAGTGACTTCCAGCTTGCATGCATGCCCACATCATGCAACAGTACTGCAACAAAGCAAGTAGTTGTGGATACATCAATGTTCTTAAGTTGGATAACTCATTTTTACTCTTGAGAGAAGTTGAAGTGTTGTGACCATATTTGTATCGCTCTTTTGACTGGTTAGACTTTGACAATCAAACAATTACTTGATTATTTAGTGTTAAATACAATTTTTTTTAAAAGAACTGAACACTATTCCTGTCCTGAAGATTCAAGGACTTTAATAGATGGTTATTCAAGAGGGAAGCATACACTTAACTAAGAAATATATTACTTTTGAATTTAAGGTTGTATCTTTTATGCATGATCCAGGACAAATGGTGGAAAATACTTTTTGGATTTTTACACTTTTGACTCACTATCATGTGAGTGTAATAGTTTCGAAACACAATCTTTTACATGTCCATTTATAACCCATTGACAAATCCATTCCATTGTTACTCACATGGCATTTGTTTTTGTCATACTAAAATCTTGACTTTTTCAGCTTCCCATTTCTTAACAAGTTCTTTGGCTTTCATTTCCAATACTTATTTGGAGGAAAATAATTAATCAATAAATTTGTGATTGGATTTGAAAATAGCTAACATCTTGCAGATTATCATTTCTGTGGTGTGACTTGGATCACAGGGTACTGTTTTGGAATTTTGACATTTGATTACTTCATTCAGACAGGTTTTCATATCAATCTGTATGTCAGATCTGATGCACGCAAGGTGCAACACAATCTTGATACTATACCCTATTTTCCATACTTTATCATGCTGGCAGTAACCACTTGACTATTTTTGATTAAACAAAATGTAACTTGTGTTACGAAACATCTCTTCGCATACATGTGTGAGACTCTATGATATGTTTGCGGATGTAGTTCTAAGTGCAGTAAATGGACAGTAAATGGTTGGGATAGGATTGTTTATAAATGACATATAGACCTCTACTTATAAATAGCCTGCTGTCATGGGGTACATGTAGTTTACATGGGTGGGTGACTGGAGAAGTTATGTTCATGAAGAACAATATTGAAATGATTGAAATCTTTATAATCTGTTTAGTCCTGGCTTTTCTGGAAAAAGTTACAAGCCCCTAACTATTTTGAAATTCAAAGGGTGGGTTTATATACTATTTAAAACAAACCTGTGGGTTTCTAAAAAACTTAGATATCTAAACACATTTGCTGCTTTTTAATTTTTTGCTAAAAAAGTTGTCATTTTTAGAAACAGTAAAAGTTCTGTTAGCAATTTCTCAATGCGTACCTTCAAAAACAGGCCTCCTACATGTACAATCGTAGCTGTCACAGGAGTCACACAAACTGGAATTTTATAAAATAACTATAAAAAAAGAAGCCTTTGAAGAATAAAAAAAAAAAGAAAAGTAAAATGATATGAAACAGGGGTGACTTATATACCACAGAAAAAGAAAGTAAAATTCTAACTATCATATATTATAGGGAACTATACATTTGGTCAACATTTTTTTTTTAATTCAAATTCGTACACAGTCATGGGTAGGGTATGTACATATGGGCATTTCCGTGAGTTGTGCGACATGACCACCAAAATTTTACCCGCATATTTCAGGACAACTGATAATCTTACTTTGTTAGCCATAGTTTGAAGTGTGTGAAACCAACTTTACCTTTAAGAAAAGTTCCCTTTTGTGCATTTCTATACCTTTTGAAGCCAGAAAGCATTTTTTGACCTAAAAATCCCTAAAAATGCGTTTTTGTTGCTCTTTGTGATTATTTTTTATATTTGAGGCTCAAATCAAACTTTGTTTGGTTTTACAAATCAAAAATATATTAATCTAGCAGAAAATAAAGTGGAGACCTTGATATAAGATATGTACTTCGGACACCAGTGTGCTCTTACATAGCTCGAGAAGCTGTTGTAACGTGAGTTACCGAAACATGAACTTTTTAACCTAGCAATTTTACTATGCCCAACTGAGACATGGTATTTTGGATTATCAAATAACTGTGCAGCACACATCCAAGAAATATGATGGGACTTATAGTCTTTGCTTCAAATTCTCATAACAGAGGTCTTAAAATTGTAACGTGAGTTACCATGTAACGTGAGTTACCACAATGTAACGTGAGTTACCGACATGATTTTTCTTTAATACCAAGAAATTATATGAAGGTTGTGATTGTAAGTAACCAATGAGTACATGATTACTGAACTCTTGTATTAAGATTCTATTTCCAGTATATTGTTATTGTCTTGGTCTCTCTCTATCACCAAACCAACTGGTCTACATGTACAATGTATTAATTACACATGTTCATCACATGTTAACTTCTGAAAGAAACTGTTCCATATTTACTATTTAATATTACAGTGCATGTATACTGATCTGTTACGAAAGGGTTTTAGTTTCTTCTAAAGCTGCATGGACCTTGTTCCAGCAAATTATCAAAATGTTGTGATGACTATTAATAGCCTACTGATTTGGATAATCACTGCATGATTACTCTTGAAAAGTTCTTGTTTTTGTAATTCAAGTGATTACTATTTGACATTTCATAGTTTATACCTACCTGAATAGACCAAAGCCATTGTTTATGAGACTGAAACATTTACATGTATGAACAATTTTAAGATTGGAGCTCGCTTCCTGCTGTTTTTTCTGAGATTTTTGAGAACTGAACATTGTGAATTTGACACGCTTATGTGTTTTATACTATTCTACTCTGAGGTTTTAGCTATATTGTTGCAAAATCCTACAATGAAACTTTTCCATGTTTACTATAATCTACCTTACATACTGATCTATTACCAAAAACTTGTTGAATGTGAACCTCATTATCAGACATTTTCTTTAAGAGCTGGACAGTCATGTACCTTAAAGCAAACTATGAACATTTTGTGATATTAATAGTTAGCCTCCTGATCACAAAATATTTACTATTCATGTTTTTCACTGGGATTTACTACTTCAGTCTTCTTGATTACTCTAGAAAATACTGGTATATACTTTTTACATGTATGTACAATTTAAATAATGGCTACTTGACATTTCATAGACCAAAGCCATTGTTTTTTAAGGCTAAAACATTTATGAACATGTTCTATTAAACTGATCAATACTGGTAGCAGATAACTAAAATTCATCTGCAGTTTCTGTAATTCAAGTCTAATTTCTGTACCAGTTTCGTATAAGAATTTGTAAACAAATCAAACATACAAACAATTGATTATTGAGTAATTCAAACAATTATCAAATAATTGGAATATGAATTGCATTGTTTAAAAGTTAAAAGATTTATTGAAATATTTCATTTCTGAACCTTTAAACTCTCCACAGACTACTTAAATGTACAGGTCTCTAATCTCGTGACTCAGTGTATTAAATGGAATAGTTTATGGATGACTTGTTTTATCTAGATAGCCTGAAATCCATTTATAGTAAAATAAAAAAACAATCAAATCAAATTCTCAATTAAATCCTCAATTTCTGATGTATTTGTTAACTGGAAAAGAGTGTAATTTAATGAAATAGACTCTGTTTCATATCATTTTGTTGAACAAAATTGTTGTCTCAGTACAAATGAAAGCTTGGAAAACGACTCAATTAAAAATGAAATTTATCTTCAATTTGGTATTCTAAATGTAAAGTTTCCTGCCTTTTGGTAATCTCATGAATAAAATGGGATTAATTACTATCAGATTAATGTTCAAATCAATTTAGATTCTTTATTCATGGAGTTTGTTTGTGAAAAAAAGTTGTCTTGGTAAGTTTTCTTTGGATTATTAAGACAAAAAATCATCTTGTGATCATGTGGACAAACTGTAACGTGAGTTACCGTAACGTGAGTTACCGCTTCACATGACGATACCTGGAGAATGTAAGACAATTTGAATTTTTACCATACTCGGTGATGTATGTTGTTAGTCCATGACTTTGACACAATAGACTTTAAAGTCTCTCTGTTTCTTGTTTGAGGAAACTTTTGAATATAAGACATGCCAAATTTTTGCATGTCCAAATTATGTAACGTGAGTTACCGACATTTGTAGTGTTTTTTCTCATAGTTCTCATAAGAGTCTGTGGATGTAATGTTGCTGTGAGGTAGGATGCAGGTGCATGATACTCATTCACATATAGTAACTCATATCACTTATTAGGTTTTAAGGATATTGATCTCAACAACCTAATTTTGAGTTCAAAATGTAACGTGAGTTACCGTGGAAATGCCCATATATCTTTTCAACAGGCGATTCAAAAAGATGAATGGGATCTTGACCATTTCAATTTCTATTGAGCTCCATGATAATATCACCAATATATTGATTATTCCAACTCCATTTTGATGATGACAGTTTGATGATGACCCTTACATGGAATGGCTGATCGGTGTTTAAGATTGCTGTTCTATGACCAAGATCACTGCATTTGATAGCTATAGTAGGGGATATCAGGCATGGTCATATGCAAAAAAAAAATGTTTGTAAGCCTTTTTTCCCCTTTCTATATCTTACAATGCTATGTTGTAATCTAACCGTCATGCCATCACATAGTCTATTTTCTATCCCTTTCTCATCAACAGTTGAAATTGATTTCACATGTACATAAAACAATTATGATGGGTGGTTTATGTCAATATACATTCCACAAACTGCACTTATAAAGCAAGCAAACATACAAATGTAATCTTTGCATTAAGTCTATAGCTACAGTTCTAACTCATTGAAAGTAATTCTTACTGCATTATGATGAAAAGTTTGACAAATGCATACAGCTGTACGTGTGTAGCCTAATCATGTTCTGCATTGCCAAAGTCATGGATATGCAAATACAGTGTATGTATACAACTGAGCATAAAGATTTAAAATATTTTTCTTTGTCTCTTAACATATATGTTGGAAAGTCTTTTTTCTGCATACAAATAAATACTATTTTACATGTTACAACATTGTTAGTTACTTGGAAACAATCAGCTGCATTAAAGTACTTCATATCACCTTAAAATGGACCATTTTTGCATGTTAACAGTCATGATGAAGCCTCCGAAACATGCGTTGCTGCTAACTTTAAGCCGCAAAAAAAAAAAAAAAAAGATGTTCCTAATCAGTGTACTTTTATTGCTACTGTTGCAGTTTCCTTTAGAATCATATTGCCTCATGTAATGTCATAAATTCGAACTGAGCATTGCTTACAGTGTACACAGTTTGTTATTCACTTTTGTGGAAGCCAATTTCCTTATAATAATAAGTACAATTTGTATGAAGGGTAAACATTATGCACTGCCATAAAATGTACATCTGTATACTGTTATTCACATTTTATTGATGCCTTGTTCTTATTCTAGCATGTAGTGATAGTTGCTTACTGTAGTTTTAAAGTGAATACAGGACTAGAACTTTGTGTTAGCAGTTTTGAAGCCTCCGAAACACACTAGTTTGTTAACTGAAGCCTCCGAAACTCACAAGTCTGAAAATTTCAACTTTGTCAAAAATAATCAAATTTCTTTGGGATTTGGGTTGATAAATGTTTGTTACCAAGAGATAATTTAGGGCTATGTGTAGAGTGGCTCTTGCTTCTAGAACATTCTTTTAACTTAAAAATAGTTTGTCAGGTACCATTTTTACCTTGGAATTTGAAGTTCACATCCAAATAATTGCAAGAGCGAATATCTGTTGGGGGAAAAGTGTTTTGATATTTCAAATATATGTTCACAGCAAATGGAAAGTTGCATTACCTCCACCATTTATCTTCATTTGGTTGCTGTGGGTGACCAAAACATTCTTGTTGTTTTTACCTAAATTTATCTAAAATTCCATAATAGTCACTTCATTTTTCATATTTAGCCTAAGAATTAAGCTCTGGAATGACAAAATATTGAAAATATAGACATTCCTATATAAAATAAAGGCAAAGATAAAAATGGAAACATAACTTTAATTTTTGACCCTTGCCACATCAAAGTTACACCCTTTACTGTAAAACTGACCATATACTGACATGCAATCAATATTTAATTTTCATTTTTCATGAGGACTTCATTTCAAATCGTGACCCCACATTCTGGTTCAATTTAGAACAAGAAGTACATTGTACTGGCTTTGTGCAAATGGAATTATTTATAAATAACCTTGTAGAAATCAGTCTTGAGTGAGTATGCAATGAAGATGTGTTTTTGTTCTCATAAAAGCCATGTTATCCCCTATGTTTTGTTTCCTTCTCCCCCTTTTCTCTTGCCCTTTGTCCTTTCCATCCAGTGTTGGTAAGACTTCGCTCATGAACCAATATGTCAACAAGAAGTTCAGCAATCAGTACAAGGCTACCATTGGTGCAGATTTCCTCACAAAAGAAGTCATGGTAGATGACAGATTTGTGACAATGCAGGTCAGTATGGATGTACATTGTAGACTACAGTTATATGCATACATGCTTATGCTGGAGACTGTCAAAATTTGTGTCATATTCATAGATTATGCTTTCTGTTGAATCAAATGTATATTCCATTTACACTGTAGTGCCAAAACAAGTACAGTACTGTAGGTCAGTTTTCTTTTTATATTGCCAACATGCGTGTTCCAAAATCTTCAGTTGTGCTTTGTTGTCATGTTAAGTTCAGTCCAGATTGCTAATGTTTGCAGTGCTTGCTCATTGAATAGATTATACAGCAATGCATCAGTAATTGTAGAGCATCATCCAATATTTCCAGGTGTATGGGTTTATAAATGAAAGCTGTTTATCCAACAGCTTTCAGTGTGAGGCGCATCAGTAGTGAACCTAACAAGTCTTGAGCCCTCTTCCAAAACCACTTTATATCTTCATGGTGTTCAAAATGGATCATGCCAGATGGCCTTTGCCATTCAAGATGCTGTATTAAGCTGTATTAAAGCAGCTTATGGCACAGACTTTCTCTGTAGTACATTCATTGTATATTGAGAGTGTAACTCTTACACAGTTTACTTTTATTCACTTCTAACACTAGACAAGGCAAACATCAAAACAATGAGTAAATGGGAACATGACTGATCCATGAAGGATATGTAGTCCCATAATATATGTGCATATACAGGACATTGTATGTGTGATTTGTGCTCATGTGCGTAATGAATATACACATGTAGGGTGTGATGAGGAAAGTCTAATTGGAAATTTGGGCCAGATTTATAAAGGGTTACTGTCAGTAGTAGGGTTGGGGGTACCACGTATCGTCACCCTAAGGATCTGTAGCTTGTTTATTCTAAAAATATAACACAAATCCGCCTAATTCTTACCACAAATATGCCATAAATACTGCAGTTTTGAATGTCGTGACCGTCTCGTTGATAACAAAATGTATGAATCTCCGTTTTAAAATTGCGCAATTTTAGTGCGTGCGTTCTGTTTTCTTCGCGCAGCTAAAAAGGGAACCCTGGGATCGGCACCCCCTCCCCTCCATAGGTATACACGTGAATTTCACAGCATAGGTAATACACATGAATTTCACAGGCCATAGGTAATACACGTGAATTTCACAGCCATGCGTCGTTACTGAGCGGATGTGTAATTTTTAGCTTGGTTTGTTTGAGTTTGATTTTCGTTTCTTCGTTTTTATTGTCTTTATAGCTAATGACACTTAATCCCGCGCGTACCTTTTCGTTCTATACGCAAACAGCCATGATACGCAGGGTGCCGATGGGAAGGTGCCCTGCCGATAGGTGGTGCCCCAACCATACAGTGTAAATGCTATTTAAGTATCTGTTTCTGCAATCCAACCTTCACTTATCAGCTTGAAATGTAAAATTTGGGAAGTGGTGTATTGTGGGTAGAATATTTGTGACCCTGCATCGCAAAACCAACAAAAATTCACCAGACATGTATTTTTAGTTAAGTGCAGATTCTGAAAGAGGCGAATTTAAGGTTTATAATGATGTACAGTTGAACCTCTATTATCTGGCCTCCCTTTATCCGGATCTCTCTATTATCCGGACGCAATCTCGCCGTGATTTTTTTATCTTTTTTAAAGAATTACGGGAGGAAAGGGGGATTCCCAACTCCTTGAGAACTCCTATACACAAACACACATGAATTACATATACTTGATACATTTCTTAATAATGATTTAGGTAAATCATCCCAAGAATTTATAAAAGAAAATGATTTCATTCTTGCAAACACGAACCTCTATTTTGGGGTCTGTGACTGAGTGTAACAATGAAAAGGTTGCGGTATACACATTACTACATGTGGTACTACAATGGGCTACATCAGTACATGTGTATGTATATGTACATGTATAAAGCATTGAGTCTCCCGTATCCGGCCAAATCCCTTATCCGGATGAGCTCCGGTCCCGACTTGTCCGGATACGAGAGGTTCAACTGTATAACTCGATTCAAATGGAAACCTATATAGATAATGGGAAAAAAGCATGCACTCTGTAAAAGTGCGAAATGAGAAAAGAGGCTCTAAAGTACAAGGTCTAAGGGTGTATTCAAGCGCTTAATCTTTACCAAGTCATGCTAGCTGTGCAATAAACGAGGCAAAAACAGGATGTTAAGCACCATAACAGGAATGAAGGGCTTATCAGTTTGAGCTGAAATCAAGCATTCTCCATTAACACATATCATTCTGTCCATGATTCATGTCAACTTTCAAAGCAGTAGCATTATCCTTTCAAAAGTTATTTGACTTGATGGTGAAGATCCAAGCATGTAAAGGATTTTAAAGAAATGAAAGGGAGCCCCTAAGACATACCTAATCACAATATTCTACAAAAAAAGAGTTGTAGAAAAACTGCTGAAAGCACATCTTCCCATTCGTGTCATGATCCTAATCTAAACCTAAAAGTAATGTAAAAGAAGAATAGCTCTGTCAGAAAATATGTGTATGAAAAACTCAAGATTGACTTGGTTGACCCTTTTCACCTTTTTTGAGTCCTTACGTATGATCAGGTGGTTCGACTTTTTGTTGATTTTGTGATGCACGGTCACATTTTTTAGTCTATTAATCCTAACTATGCTGGGCTATATATATGATATGTAAAATAATGGGGAAAAGGGGGATGGGTGGCTCCCAGTCCCCCCATGTGGATCTCAGCAGCATGTTGACACATTTACTGCAACTTGTCTACAAAACTGTAAAGTGGATATTTCAAAAAGAATGATTGCTTAAATGTTGATTTATGCTAATTTATGCATAATGTACACAAAAATAGACCATTTGCCAAGAAACACTTGAAATTCTACACTAAGCATATTTTTTGGTAAATTACATATTCTCTCTAGTGTACTTTAGCAAACGGAAGTGAAAGAAATTGTGCTACTTAAAATTTTGAATTTAATAATTTTTTTTTTTCAATTTGTTCTGTAATTGTTTGTTTTTTGACTATTTTTTTGAATTGTTTTGCACTGAAATTTGTTGGCAATGCTGTTCCGATCATTACAAAATTGTTATCAATTTATTGTGATCAATAAAAGCAGAAAATAATTGTGCTTTTATGAACTTTGATTGAGAATACGATTTGTTTTGAAATTTTATAGGAATTCACATTTTTGTGCAAGTTTTGGTCCAGCCTGCATGTACCCATTTTTGCTTGACTTTGAAAATGTACGCGGGGACATTGCAAATTTAGTATCAAAACATGCAGGAGACTCAAAATAAATTGGGTGGCGACACAATGTCATCACCCTAAATGTCAGGGGGGGGGGGGGGAGGGGGTCCACCCATCCTCTCCATTTATAGGGAGTGTTTGCTGTAATAAATATCAAGGGAACATGAAGTTTGTTTTTATATGCAGATGTTTTAATAGTTATCTACCATACATATAAAAGAATGTTACTGACCTGTTTTGTTTTGTTTTGTTTTTTCTTTGCCAGATATGGGACACAGCTGGCCAGGAACGATTCCAGAGTTTGGGCGTAGCCTTCTACCGGGGTGCAGACTGCTGTGTATTGGTCTTTGACGTCACATCGCCAAACTCTTTCAAATCACTTGACAGCTGGAGGGACGAGTTCCTCATTCAGGCCAGCCCCAGAGACCCAGAGCATTTTCCCTTCGTCGTACTAGGAAACAAGATTGATCTCGACAATAGAATTGTGAGTGACTGTTTTCAGAAACTTTGAAATCAGACACTGTATTCCTGCACATGTTGTTCTGTCTGGCTGTCAAACTGATTTTTAGCTCACCTGAGCCAAAGACTCAAGTGAGCTATTGCGATCGCTCTTCGTCCGGCGTCCGTCGTCCGTTATGAGCCGTCCGTCGTGCGTAAACTTTTACATTTTCATCTTCTTCTTGAGAACCCTTTGACCGATTTTCACCAAACTTGGCAGGTAGCATCCCTAGGAGGGGGATAGGATCTCAATTTGTTCAAGTGGGCACCATACACCACCTGGGGGCCCCAGGGGGCCCTAAACTTGGACCGAAATTGTACATTTTCATCTTTTTCTTGAAAACCCTATCACCAATTTTCACCAAACTTGGCAGGTAGCATCCCTAGGGGGATAGAATCTCAATTCCATCAAATGGGCACCATGCCCCACCTGGGGTGCCCCAGGGGTCCCACCCCCCTCCCGCCCCCCTCCTGTAAGGAATCTTTCCAGATTTTCTCTAGAAATGGAAATGATTGAGCTAAGAATACAATGAGTCAGTATATTGATGACTGTTGTTTCAAGTTTGTTCATGGGAGAATCAGGGGTGCCCTCCCCCCCCCCCCCCCCCCCCCCCCATTGGGACCCAAGGAAGTGGGATAGGATGGGGGGGGGGGGGATGTCCAAATACAGGCCTAAATTTTCATCTTCTTGCTGAAAACAGCATAATTGATTTTCACCAATCTTGTCAAGTAGCATTCCCATAGGGATAAGATGTCAAAGTGTTTGAATGGACACCATGCTTTCCTTGGGGGCCCCAGGGGTCCAAACCTCCTAAATTAATGAATATTAAATACTATTTTTCTCTAGTTCTAATAAAAAAAGATAGGCTTTAAGTCTTTTTTCCCGAGCTGCATAATCCAACATTCTATAAAGTACAGTGTACTTGGCAGGTATTTTTACCAGTGTGATGGAATATGTATGGACACCATGCCCCCATTCTCAAAGCTACCCCCACCACAAGTTTCCAATGTTCTGAGGTGAGAGTCTGCAAGAATGCTTGGAAGGTGAACTTATGATACTCAGGTGAGCGCACGGTCTCTTGTTATACTAAATATCTCTATGGCTTCAGTGCCTCTTTTCTCAATTTTCTTTAGCTCACCTGAGCCGAAGGCTCAAGAGAGCTATTGTGATTGTTCTTCGTCCGGCGTCCGTCGTACGTTGTGCGTCGTGCGTCTTGCGTCGTGCGTAAACTTTTTACATTTTCATCTTCTTCTTGAGAACCCCATGACTGATTTTCACCAAACTTGGCAGGTAGCATCCCTAGGGGGATAGGATCTCAATTTGTTCAAATGGGCACCATGGCCCACCTGGGGGGCCCCAGGGGGGCCCTAACCCCCTAAAATTAAGCAATCTTTAAAAATCTTCTTCTCTAGAACCAGAAGTGATAGGGATTAGTTCATACTATGAGTTAGTACATTGATGACTGTAGTTTCAAGTTTGTTCATGGGGGAATCAGGGGTGCCCCCCTTGGGACCCAGGGGAGGGGGGTTTGGAGGGGCCCTAATGGCGCCTAAATTGTACATTTTCATCTTCACTTTGAGATCCCCATGTCTGATTTTCACCAAACTTGGTAGGTAGCATCCCTAGGGGGATAGGATCTCAATTTGTTCAAATAGGCACCATTGCCCACCTGAGGGTCCCCAGGGGGCCCCCACATCCCCTACAATTAAGAAATCTTTTAAAATCTTCTCTAGAACCAGAAGTGATAGGGCTTAGATTTAGTTAGTACATTGATGACTGTAGTTTCAAGTCCCCCCCCCCCCCCCTTGGGACCCAGGAGAGGGGATTGGGATGGGTCTGAATGGGGCGTGAATTGTACATGTTCATCTTCTTCTTGAAAACCAATGATGAATTTTCACCAAACTTAGCAGGTAGCATCCCTAGGGGGATAGAATCTCAATTCCTTCAAATGGGCACCATGTCCCTCTTGGGGGGCCCCTAGAGGGCCCACCCCCCCCCCCCACATTAAATTACAAGTTCACCTTCATAGACATGTGGGTTGAGTGAATGCAGCAATATTAGTAAAACACATCAGTGAGAGTTTGAGCAAAATCGGACAATCTGTTAAAAAGTTATGAATTTTTGAAGTTTCTGCTCAGTCACGGCTGGATGAAAAGACTACTATAGCTTGTGATGTCACATGAGTACAACGATAAAGAAAGAATAAAGAAAATTCAACATATTTCCATTTTTCTCGCATAACAGAAGAACACTCGACTTCTCTCTTTCAGAAGGCAGGGGGAATAATATTACCCTTAACATACGTCATTAGCAAGTCGAAGAAATGTGCACTTTATCCAAAAAGTAAAGTTTTGTGAAATTCTCTTTTTATTTTCCTTATATAGTTGCACGCATGTGACATCATACACTGTAGTAGTCTTCTCTTCCAGCAGTGACTGCGCAGATACTTAAAATATTCGTAATTTAGGTAGATCCAGATGTCGACCACGCGATCACGACGAAAATTGGCACACACATTGCCTATGATGTAATCTAAAGTACTACGAAGTTAGATTTTAAAAAAATTGTCATTTATGCTAAATTATGCTAATTTATGCATAACGATGCATGAAATCAGACAATTTGGTATAAATCACTAAATAAAGCTCGAAATGGGCACATTTTTTGGTTTAAATATTCTTTTTAGTGTCCTTAGCAAATATAAGAGAAAAAAATTGAGCCGTCTGAAAAAATTTCCTAAGTATTTTATTGTTTTTTAATTTCTTATGTATTTCTTTGTTTTTTCGACTTTATGTTTTTCATTGTTTTTTCGATGAAACTTGTCCGCGACATTGTTCCGAACAAGAAAATATGTTATTAGTTGATTTTAATCAATAAAACCCCAAAATAATCATGCTTTTATGAAATTTGACTGTAAGCACAGTTTCCATTGAAATTGTACACAAATTCATGTTTTTGAGCAATTTTTGGTCTGAGATGCGGGAGACTCGACAGAAAAAAGTTTTTTACGTTGGCGATACATCACGCGGAACGTCGGGGGGGGGGGGGCCTCGGAGGCCCCTCCCCCCCGGCCTAGTTAGGGTTAAGACCATGAGTTTGTACATTAATGACTTTAGTTCCAAGTTCGTTCATTGCAGATCCAGGGCTGCCTACCCCCCCCCCCCCCCCCCCCCCAAGTCCACATGCAGACCTAAGTTTCCAATGTTCTCAGGTAAGAGTGTGCAAGAATGCATGGAAGGTGAAATTGCGATACTCAGGTGAGCGCGTGACCCCCGAGTCTCTTGTTCCTTTTTGACACTCTTTTACAGAATGTGTGCATTCTTTCTTGTATTTAGATAGGTTAGGAGCTTCCAGTTGACTCAAATTATATATCATTTTATGTAACACCTAGATAGGTCCTTGTCACATGATTGGTTGTTTGCTATTGATCATTCTTTCCATGTTACTATTACGTCGTCATTTGTGTGGCGCTCCGACAAAATGAGTCATAAGTCGCACGGGGAGTTTTCCCGTAATGAGCCGAAAATGAAGGGGAAGCACTACTCGGGTCGAAATTTTTTTATGACGGATTTTGATTCCTTTATGTTTTATTTGTTTGTACAGAAAATTTCAGCGTGTGAAAATGAGTACAAGTGTCCCAAATCACCGTTTTTCTGAGACAATTTTTTTCGGTTACATTTTTTTCGAACGCTCGCCTTTGCGTTGCGTTTCGCACCTATTGTTCTTGCCAGATCGAGACTCCGCCTCCGTTGCTAGGGTGTATGCTAATGAGGCATTGCTCTTGACCCCTTTGAAGACAAAACAAAGCATGGTGCGCGCGGCGGCGTCGGCGGCCAAGCGGCGAGGGCTATAGAATTACGCAATAATAGTGAGCTGACCAAGGCTATTGATTGCATGACCAGCGAGTTTCGTTTGATACATGCACTCCATTTCAATGAGTGGTGATTGACATGACGCACAAATCGCACTGAAAAAAATTATTCCAACGAACGATCACGCAAAATTTATGATACTTTATCTATGAGCTAATACAATGATCACGTATAGAACTCGAAACCTTTTTTATGCGTGTGTGTACTTTTACAACGGTTATTAATTGGCCTCATTAATGAATTTGTTCAAATAATCATAACTTTCGTTCCCTGGTATGTGACTTGCTGTTTAAAGTTCATCTCTGGAGATATAGTAGGGCCTAAGTTGTCAATTATTCTCGTTTTTATAAAGTCGACAATTTGTGTGATAATTCGCCAAATGTATGTAATGCGTACTATTATTTCCCTGGTTAATGAAACTTATTGCCTTATTACTTATGATGATTTGGGCCGTGACGGCATGGAGAGAAATAGGAAGACAAACATTATTAATGCCCAGATAGCTCATGTTCCCTTTGGAGGATATTCTGACTCTAGTCATCTGTGTATTTTTTTAGAAGTAGGACCTATTTGAGAAAGGGACAGAAAGCTGTGTCGCTACTCAAAAGTGTGCTTCTTCATTTTGTTTTGTTTTTTAATCAGAATGTTTGTAATGAAAGCTGTTTGCTGTGTATTGCGTGTAGCTGACATGTGAGAGGTCAAGTCTGCAAAGAATTGGGACAATTGGCTTGGCTAACAGCTTTGCCAAGTAGCAGCGCTAATTGCCCATTGAATTGCGTATTCTGAGGAATTTCGAATGAAAGAACTCGGACGGCAATGTTCACGCCTTGTATCCGAGTAAACCCCGCATCAACGAAGCCTTAAACAATGAAAGGTAAACTTCCTGCTATCAAGGGGTGGATAATCACGCAAGTAGTATTCTTTCTTCGCCATTGATAGCAGAATCAATGACGGAATGGAGCAACAGTGTTGGAGGATCGGCATTATGTCTGCTAATTTGTAAAGGAATTTTTCAGTCTCCTTTTGTGTTCAGAACCACAGTCAGTGACGCTAACTTACTCTATCTCCTACAAGCTATCGTTACCATCTTAAAACGTGAATTTTATGAAAGGCTAAAAGTGATCACGGAATCAGTTCTTCCGCGTGACACATGCAGGCTTTTATAATAGCATACCAAGCTTAAATCGTTTACCTGTATAGAAAGGGCGGGGATACACACTTATCGCAATCATCCGGATTTGAGAGTGATACACTCTACTACTTTTCTTCATCTTTCCCCCGACAAAGACCATGGTAATTCAAAACAAACAAACAAATAAACAAACAAACAAACAAACAAACAAGCAGTTGATTTATATCAGAACGTAGAGATTTTTTTGTGTGTTTCATGTATGTATAGGTCATCTCTTGATGTATAGTAGGCATTTGTTGTCGTTTTTACAGCGTTTCCTAATAAATGCCTATAGCGAAAACCCAACAAAACTTCTATCAAGGAGGAAAGGGAACTTAAATTTGAATATCACATAGTTTACAGAAATCAGACATGTAAATAAGGCAATCATATACATCCGCACGGCCGATTGTAATCTCTTACTATGATTATCAAACATGATCGCCTGCATTTACGTGCTTTTTTCTAATTTCTTGAACTTTGCCTCATTTTCTCTCTTTTTTTTAAACAATTGCTCGAAACATTTAAAAATCGTAACACAGTCTGCTATCCCACAACATAATATTCCATTTGATTTGTCACTTATTGTTGGTCGGTTGACGCCAAATGTTGGACTCTCGAGCGATGATACACGGCATTTTGTTTGTTGGTTTTCGTCTCATCGCTCAAAAGAATTTTGACTACGATTACAAGACATAACTGATGGTTTACAGAAGTGATCATCAATTCAGTAAATATTAGTCAAGTCATGAATTCACTTTACCCATCATGACTGTCTAATCGAACTACGACATTGTTTGGGTAACCGCGCCTTTTTATTCTCATAGTTCAAACTAATTCTTGACATAATCAAAACAAATAATTCTTTATTAAATTTCTCAAAATACTCAATAGACGGCCTAAGTCAAAACTTTCTACAAAGATTGCCTATACGGCAATCTTTACTAGCCTAAACAAGTTTTCTAGAGCTATCAGTTCCCCCTATGACAATGACTTCGATCGCGTTTTGAACTTGTATCGAACTACTTTAAAAACAGCTATTACCTTTGTAGTTCGATTAATAAACCAGTCTTTTGAATTCATAACCAACATTCGTAATCGTAACAATACAGTAAGATAGTACTGCATGTCAATAAAAGTTGGAAAATGTAAATGCTATAATAGTAGCGCAAAAAAAAAAATGAGTAACGATTATCTTCATACATTCTAATTCCTAGTGATGTCGCTACGAAAATGACACATGGTTTGATTCAAGCAAATAAAAGTAAAAAGGAATGGGATATACTTCTAATGATAGTACCACGCCGTACCATGCATTTCACTGTATAGGTTACGTTTCTGTGCGCTTTACGTATACGGAAAATAAAAGGCAGATTGGTGCTATTAACATGCTAACACGCAACGCATTCAAAATGTTTTTTGAAATACACCGTATACAATATAATGTTTTAGTATACGGTTTGAAACTTTGAATTTGCGAGTCCTTTATGAAATTATGAGCAGGGTTATTACATTATCAAGCAAAAATTAAAGTATTTAGGGATTCGGATTTGCGCAGGAGACTAACAGTGCTATATATGGCGATCGTTCGCAACAGAGACAATCCTCTTCAATAGATATACAATGTAATTCTGTTTTCATGGATTGAAAGAGAAATGAAAAGAAGTCAACATTTTAACTTCATTTAGCTTTCTCATTAATTGAACTTGATTTGATCTGCCATGCATGATATCGCTGTGTGCTCTATTAATTATATTAAATCATTTAATCGGCGTGCTTGTTTTTTATGCAGAATATCACAGGTAAGTTTAATTCATTGAAGTTCATAATGTTTGTACATATGGCGTGTTCGTTGTTTTCTATTTTCATTTTTATAATATATCACGTGTCCATTATCTGATTCTGACCACGAAAATATGGCGACTGTTTAAATGCGGAGCATGTACTGGAAAACTGTAATGTCTCCTGCCAGTATAGACAAACTGATTTCTAGTCTATCCCCGCTTAAAATTGAAATGAAATTGAACAAAAAAAAACAAAAAACAAAACAAAACGAAGTTCGACTTTCAGTAGATTTCAACCGTTTTGCATAGTGCCTGATTCATGTAATGGACACAATTCTTTAGCACATAAGCAATCACACAACTTTCGTGAATAGATGTGTCTCAATGATTGCATCTCATGGAAGAAAACTCGTCTCCTTGCCTGAATTTTAGCTTCTTCCTGTTCAAGCTCGCGTGAAAGAAATAGTTGAACATCAATCGCAATCATTAAGAGAGGCACATCCTTAGAAATAAGCACAGGAGTACTGAGACACACTACAAAATAAAAACGGGCCTTTTATCGCTATTGACAACGCATGACATTGAAATGCTTTTTTTTTTCCTTGGGGGAGGGGGGTAATACAATTGATTATTCTGACGGTTCGTTAATCACACAATGAAATATGGTTTGCTATTAGCTTAGGTTCGTTAACAAGAAAATTAAATGCGGTTCCTTTCCGGTAGTTCCTTTACCCGAAAGTAATCAAGCAATCATTTTTTTTTTTTTTTCTGATAAGGTTTGTGAATACAAAACGAAGTGAAGAAGGCCTAAGTATTAATTCCGAATATTTTTCAGTATTATTATTTATGATCCACTTCTCAAACGCAGAAAGATTGTAACTGCACATGTGATGTAAAAAAAAAAAAAATCCGCTTAAGCTACAAGTTAATTGTTTTTTATATGCTATGCTATTAGAAAAGTGACTGAGAATCATTGTAAACCCAACGTGAAGCTGTCAAGCCTACATCAACCTTTGCTTCTGATACTTCTGATACTTCTGATAAGCGATAATTATTGTGCACGCAACGCCTATAAAGGAAATGTGCCTTTAATATGGCGGGAATTCATAATGTTACGGCTGTATACAGCTGCAGCAGAAAAGACGCGAAAGCAGTTTTTGATGCTCTGCAACATTACGACCATGTGCGTAATTTGAGGGTTTTAAGTACACGCAAAGAACACGATCTCAAAAGACGACTATCGTTAATGAACTTCATTGACTTTTTCTACCGATGCTGTCTTTTGAACCCCCGCTTAGAATAGGTTCTCAGGTTCTATTTAATAGGTATTGGTACTTGCTAAACGCATCCTCTTTAGTTTCCATTGACAACAACATGGGAGGAGAATGGAAGCAATGAACGCCCTCGCTAAAAGACGCTTCTCGTAAGACGCATTGCGTGCCCGCCTACAATAGGTTCTCAGGTTCTATTTAGGTATTGGTACTTGCTAAACGCATCCTCTTTAGTTTCCATTGACAGCAACGTGTATGGGAGGAGAATGGAAGCGATCAACACCCTCGCTAAAAGACGCTTCTCGTAAGACGCATTGCGTGCCTTCTTTTCTTTCTACTGTTTCCTATTGTTTGTGAGTTAAAAATTGCGGCAAACCACAACGCAGCCGACACACAACGCGTACCGACTCATTCATGCGGCGGCAGCGGCACGGACACAAACGCGCCGAAGTTTACATTCGGGCTGCCGTATTGGTCAGAATCGTTAATGATAGACCTGTCCTGCGATTGGTTGATTATCTTACATACCCAAGCTATCGCCTTATACGGTAGTGCGTGCGATGGAGCGTAAACGCCGTCGCTAAGCAGGACAGTTGTATTGTTTCGTCCCGTGAAAGAAACAGGTTGTGAGCATGAACATAGCCTGAACTTTGAGAGCGATTTTCTCCGTTATTTAGAAAATCAACTGACATAACAAACGTGGTTAATATTCGTTTTTATGATCTATAGGGATGTCGAAATGAGTTGTATTACATATCAGTGTAAAGCTTAGAGTCTGTAGAATTCACTTATAGGCATAACTACGATTTCATTTTTTGCGACTTTTGACTCATTCCGACGGAGCGCCACACATTTGTTCAATTGTGGCTCCATTTACTGTGCAATCTTGAATCCATACGATTTGCTCTATTGCACGCATGTCAAGAGTCCAGCACACTACACATGTAAACACTTGCGTTTGCAGTGAGTATGCGACGGTGTGCTAGCATAAAGCGTTCAGTGAGCACTCCCTATGATCTCAGATGCTGCACATTCTCTCTTGTCTCTAAATTTATAAAACATCAAATGACAAGGATCTATTTTAGGTCTTACATTAAAGTAATAATAGGTTTTTTATTTGTGCAAGGGACAGAATATTTCACCCAGTGAAAGATGAAATCTTTGATCCATTCAACGAGGTGCAGCCGAAATGATCCAGATCCATTGCACTCATAAGTGTGGGAGTGCAATGTGTGTGTGTGTGTGTGTGTGTGTGTGTGTGTGTGTGTGTGTGTGTAAATGTATTGATACAAATATTTGGTGCAATTTCAGTGGTCAGGGTCAATGAACTTCATCTAAATGGAAATTTAGGCCAAACTTGTAGCAGAATAATTATAGTGTTGCTGATTGAGTGCTAAGAAGGAGGCATCTGAGTGGACTGCGCACTACAGGTGATTGCTCTAGTTGTGTCATGTTCTTGCCATCGCATGCGTTGGCGTTTGTTATCTCACAAAGGCAAGCAATTCTCATTCTTATTAAAAAAGAAGGTAAAGATGAAAGGGAGTTAAAGAATTGGAGACCGATATCTCTGTTGAATGTGGATGTGAAAATTGTAACTAAAGTTTTTGCCAAACGTATGTGTAAGTTTATAGATAAATTGATCAGTGTTTGTCAGACCGGTTTTGTCAAGGGGAGATATATAGGTGAATCTATTAGAGTTATTATAGACATTATGTTTTTATACTAAAATGCATAATATACCAGGATTATTATTTTTTCTAGACTATGAAAAAGCCTTTGATTCTTTAGAGTGGGATTTTATGATTAAAGTATTAGGCAAATTTGGATTTGGACCCAAGTTCCAGAGTTATATTCAAACATTCTACAAGAATATGAGCAGCTGTGTTTGCAGTAATGGTCATACTTCTGGTTACTTTGGTCTGAGTCGAGGAGTAAGACAGGGGGACCCTATATCTCCATACTTGTTTATACTTTGTGTAGAAATACTTTCAAGTGCTATACGTCAAAATAAACAAATTCGAGGTATAGAAATTGATGGGTATGCAGTAAACATAGTACAATATGCAGATGATACCACTTTGGTTTTGGCTGATTTAGAATCCGCAAAGGAAGCGTTTGGTATAATTGAAGATTTTGCTTTTTTCTCAGGTCTTAGAATTAATAAAAGCAAAACGAATGCTATGTGGTTGGGATCAAGAAGAAATTGTAAACTTAAACCTCTTGATATTTATTTGCCATCGGAACCCTTTCGAGTACAGTTGAACCTCTATTATCCGGCCTCCCTTTATCCGGATCTCTCTATTATCCGGACGCAATCTCGCCGTATTGCCCAACTCCTTGAGAACTCCTACACAAACACACATGAATTACATATTACTTCCAACATGATTAACATACATTACATCAAATTTCCTTCCAAATTGCTTACCCTCAGACATTTTAACATCCCCAAACATCCCCAAATGTAACAATAAAAAGGTTGCAGTATACACATTACTACATGTGGTACTACAATGGGCTACATCAGTACATGTGTATGTATGTACATGTATAAAGCATTGAGTCTCCCGTATCCGGCCAAATCCCTTATCCGGATGAGCCCCGGTCCCGACTTGTCCGGATACGAGAGGTTCAACTGTATTGGGCATATTATTGTCTTCCGATATGGAACAGATGATATCATTAAATTTTGAGAAATGTTTAGTAGATGTGAAAGTTATGCTTAATGTTTGGAGAAAAAGGAATTTGAGTTTGATAGGAAAAATACAAATATTAAAAACATTTGCTATATCAAAATTTGTGTATTGTGGGTCAGTTTTACCAATACCAAGTCATATACTGAAACAATTAGAGAGTGTTGTTAAAGATTTTGTATGGAATGGAAAAAAATAGATATGTTAAAAAATTAACCCTAATTGGTTCGTATGAACAAGGTGGTTTAAATATGGTACATATCCCTTACTTTTTCAATGCATTGAAGGTAAAATGGATTTCAAGGTTTTTGAATGAAAGTAGCTCTCTGGTCAGTTATTTTTAGGTATTTCATGAAGAAATTTGGAGGTCATTTTATCTTATATTGCAACATGTCCAAAAAGAGCTGTAAAACAATGGGCCAGTGCCCAAGTTTTTACAGGGATATACTGAGCGCCTGTTTTGATCTTCGACTTTTAGACTCAAAACATTTAGAAAAAAGTGAGATTATTGTATGGAATAATGAATATGTTAGAGTTAATGGTAGAACTGTGTTTTTTTGCAGAATTTTTTTATAGCTGGTTTATGGTATATTTCAGATTTGTTTGATAGAGAAAGCAGATTGATAGATTTCAACACATGGGTGAGGAGGGGAGTTGAAAAGCAAATGTATATGAAATGGTGCTCGATTGTTTCTGCTATTCCAAAAGAATTGAAGTTGAGATGCCTTTCCAATCGGGAAACGATACCAGCCTTAAAACTCAGTTGTGTTTTTAAGGGCAAAGAAGTAGACTTTGAGAAGCTAACAACGCAGATTATTAATTGTATTTTGAAAGGTAAAAATTTTGAGACTCCAACATCGGAAATCTATTGGAGTAATAAATATGCGATAGGTGATACTACATGGAAGCTTATATACAAAATGCCCTTTGTGTGTTTAGCTGATACTAAGAGCAGAGCATTTCAGTATAAAATTAATACAAGAACACTTCTTTTGAACAAAAGATTACACAAAATGAAAATTGTTGACTCTGAATTGTGTACCTTTTGTAAGCAAGTGGAGGAAACGCCAGAACATATATTCGCTGAATGTCAACATGCATGTAATTTCTGGGAAGAGTTTTTGAAATGGTGGCTAACAAAGTTTGACATAAATCTACATTTGAAGGAAGAAGAGATCTTGTTTGGTGTATTCGGTAGAAGCCTGCATAGGCCCCTTTTGAACCACTGTATGGTTATAGCCAAACAGATGTTATATGCATGTAGACATCTGGGTATTTTGCCAACATTTGAACTGTTCTGGACAAAGTTAAGAATTATATATGTGACTGAGAAGCAAATTGGTTTTCAAAATAGACAACTAAGTAAATTTGAAAGGAAGTGGATAAATCTGCATGACTCCTTGACATGACATTCTGGCTGTAACTTTTCTTTGGTATGTGATATGGATAGCATAATTTAATATGTTATATCTGAGATTCAAAAGAAGCACAAAATTGTGTGCACCTGCTAAAAAAATAAAAAAAATAAAAAAAATGTTCTTGCCATCGTGTCAGATTGGATGAGATGGTTCCCAAGATGAGCAACATGATGCCAAGTCTTGTGAGAAAAGAGAACACCCATGCCTTGATGAATTGTGAGATCTAGCAGTAACTGCTCTACCCATTATTCGTTCAGAAATTGATCGAGAAGTTTGGCCACTCTGCTTTCAATGAAAAGGGCTGTGGTTCAAACCCTTTCTAAAGCACTTTGTCTTTCAGCAAGTCAACACCCATCACATCACACTCCTTCAACCTACATGTAAAACATGAGAAAGCTCAGAAGTAAGAACGTGAATGGTGTTTACCATATGGATTTAGCATGTGTGTGTCGTAAAATTGGAGCCTGGTTTGAAAGGTGACAATATTTTGCCCCTGCGACAATGGCTCTGGTCTTATTTTCTCCGAGGGCATTGTGTTTAGTTGTGATAGGGGTTTATGTTTAATTTGTTGTGAGGATGAGGATTAGGGTGAGGATTATGTGTGTGGGTAGAATTTATGTGTGACTTGGCGTGCAGATATTTTGTGGGAGCAGTTGTTGCAGGAGCAAATGTCATGGAACCACTTTGTGTAGCCTTCAAAGAGTGGAGTAAATGTATTTTAGATGCTGGTTTGATTCCAGTGATAGGGGCAAGAAGTTCTGGTTTAATGTTGTGAGTGCCAAGGTGTGGTAAGCACTCATTGCAAAAGAACGATTGCAGCAATTGAGTAATGAAATATGCGTTCTGTTTCCCATTTGGTCATACAAACACAGGTGTCTCCGAAGAGATCCCAGAGCTGGTGTGACAGTAAGAACAGCATCCCATATTTTGAGACAAGTGCAAAAGAGAGCATCAATGTGGAACAGGCCTTCCAGACAATAGCCAAGAACGCCCTCGCACAAGAACCAGATGACACGACATACCAAGATTTCCCTACTCAGATCAAGGTTGACAATGACAGCAGGCCCAGATCAGAAGGATGTTCATGCTAAGAAAAGGCTTTAGCTATCTCGTTCTCTAACCCTCCTCTTATATGTTCTTTTTTTCAATCTCTGTTTCTCTCTCTCTCTCTCTCTAACTATCTCATTTTCTGTCATGCTGGCACCCTCTGTCTTTTTCATTTCCCGTCTTTTTTTATTTCAATTTTATTACTTTATTGGATGTCAGATATTTCTGTCCTATGCTTCTGATATTTTTTTCTTGATTTATTTAAGCTGTATAAAATTGGCTTTTCCACTTTAAACATTTGAGGTGACACTTGTAATGTCATCTCTGTTGAAACATGTGCATACATAAATATTTGGATTTAATTCTCATGGAGAAAACTACCAGATGTTAGAATCACATCCTTTTTTTTTTTCTTTAAATTTCAGAAAGATGCGCTGGAAATGTAGATTAGGAATCAAGCGTTGTTTTTGGGGGGCCTTATTTTGTGAAAACACATGTAATTAGAGTTCTGTTCATACCTAGTAACTGACAATCCCTTGTTCCAAGATTTTATAGTTAGAGACATAGACCCATCTGGTTTTCATACTTATAGAGATTTCCTGCTACTCACAGAATATATGTTTTTTCTTGCTTCTTCCCCCTTCTTTTTCGTCGTTGTTAGGGGAAGGGTTTTATCATCTGGGTAGTTGTCAACATTTAATTGTACTCTTGCATGTCTGATATTCATTTATGCTAGTCTTGTAGTTCTGGTGTTCCATGTAAGAGGTCATTGTCGACTCTTTCATTTCCTCTGAGTCAAAATATAACAAGATGGGACACTTACAAAGACCAACTACCATTTTTTTTTTTTGGAAATGAAGGAAAAAAAAATCATGGTTATGTGTTATATTGTAATTATTTAGTTGTACAAAGCACTTTTGAGGTCATGTACATTGGAAAAAAAAATATTTGTTTAAAGACTGCAGAAGTAATGATTTATATCAAGTATCGTCAGTTGGTACTTCACATTCAAAATGAGAAGACAGAATCTTATGTCTTGTGTAAAATGTATATCGTTATTAGATAATGTAACATCTGATGTATGCTGTCCGAAGAATTTTTACTATCACAGGAAACACTTTAAATTAAGTTGTAGATAACTTTGTTATGAATCTCTTGTTATGCATACCTTGTGTCTATGAGGAGATGAATGTATGGGATATTGAAGGAAATGAAAGACAACAATTTTGTTTGCATGGAAAACAAAAATGCTTTGCCACATGCAGGAATTGTTTTCCCAGTTGAAGCAAAGTCATAAATCTGCTGACTTTATGAGATGAATGATGTTAAAAGGCAATGAGCCCTAACTGGCACATTTTAGCCAACTCTGGTAAGAAGAATGCAAGAAGTTTTAGTGTGATGTGAGTTCATATCATGCTGTTCAAACTTTGAGATGATGTTATTAAAGGCAAAGCACATTCTTTGCTTTGTTTTTGTTTCCTTTGGGACATATTTTCCCCTCTATTTTCTTCTCTTTTTTTTTGGGGGGGGGGGGGGGTGAGGATAAGGGAAAAGCGAAGAGGCAGAAAGCAAATGGTAGAATATACCTTAACACAAGGTAGGTTACTGGAACAACAAGATCTAAATACCACAAAGCTTGTTTTTGTAATTCTATTCTATTTAGCCGTTTGGGTGAAAGATCTTAAAATGAGAATAGTCAATGTAGATGGCAAAGATATTTCCACTTGTCATAAAGTGGGTCGATAGTGCCCTGTTTTTGCCATATTGTGCAAATATGTACTTATACATGTAAACTATTTGAATTTTATCTGCTTTGATGCCTCATGGTTTGATGAATTCACATGATCTTTAGGACCATTCTGTGCTGTTTATAACTGATTGATTGTTTGTAGGACTTTCAAGCAGGGATTGAATGGTCTAGTCCCATTAAAGTTGACTGATTATTATGGCTGTGTGCAGGATTTATGGAGAGCAGAATCATGTGCACTTTTCTGTCCATAATGTTGTTCATATGAAAGTGCACATGCATCATTAGACTGTAAGGAGACACCCAGCATTGTTTAGTCTGAACCTTGTTGAAGAATAATGACAGAAAAGTGATCAATTGATAACTCGTCTTGATCCAGCCTGATGAAAAGAAAAGTTACATCCCTTCTTTTAATGATTAAAGAAGCTGCAATGTACGATGTACAAGATTTTTTTCTTTTTTGGAAAAAAAACCAAGATTATCCAATTTATGAGAAATCATATACGTTGTACATCAGGGCAACCAAAGCATTGTGATTGGAGTAGTTAAGATACAGAATATGCAAACATGCTTGGGTGAGCATTAGTAGTTTCAAAAGAGGTACAAACCTGTAACAATAGAGTACAGATGTAAGTATGTACACAAGGAAGAGAGGGGTAATTTAAAGACCTTGTAAATGTTGGTCTCAACTATTCTGTATTTCAGTAAGAGGCAAGTGATCTGAATCTGATTTCATTCTTGTTTGGAATAGAGTTTGAGTTCCCTCATTTGACGTAAAGCCTTCAAATATTATATCATGAACATTCCATGTTTTAATAGGGAAGACAGATACTCCCCCAGCAGCTTTGGTAGCACTATATACCTTTACACTATATTGATGTGGTATAGGTGTTGTGTGGTACTACAATCTAGGCATACTGAAACAAATGCAGTGTAATGCACTATGAAGAAATGTATCTTTTTTAGATACCCAGTCAGAGCAAAATTCTCAGCAAGTTCACCTTTCAGTGAGCTCTCATTAAAGGTTACATAGTGAATATTGCAATTGGAAATAAAATCAGTGACAAAATTCCATTTATTTATTTTTTCTTCCCAGAAATTTCTTGATTGATAGTTTCTTCTAGTGTTACTTTTTAAAAAAAAAAACAAGTTCAGTGATGTAATGGTTTGCATTAGAAAACTTCTTTTTTTTTTGTGGTAAAGAATCGGATATTAGCTTATCCATTGTATTTGGTAATAATAATGTAATGCTGTATAGATATTTCTTACCTGTAGTTTATGTGAAAAGAGAGAGGATGATGTTTTTTATTTTCTTTTTCTTTTTCAGGGTCCTCGTATCTATTTCTTTCAGTAGCGTTGTTCCCGTGCCCAGACTATCTCAATGCATTGTTTGGATAGCATGTGGAAAGACTTCTAATCAGCTGTAACGCTCTCGTCATGTGATGTTTAATAAACAGCAAGGTGATACGCATACAAGAGGTTAATGGTGTGTATTATAACCAGCTCTGCATGGGTGTTGACGGTATGCCACTCCAATCAATCAGCATGCATACGTACACTGTATTTGTACTGGGAGTGTAAGGTTATTGCAGTGGCTCTGCAAGCAATATTGTTATTATTTTCCCCTAAAAGTGACTTGTCTTGGATATAATGTCACAAGAGCTCAGAAAAAGTGACACTTTTATTGGAGCTCCTTATTGTTTTTATGCCTCCAACCTGAAGGGTGCCAGAGGCATTATGTGCTCGTCCTTCGTCTCATAGCGATTAAACAAAAAAAAAAAGAGAATAATAAATGTTGTTTGTACTTTCTTGCCTGACTGAGGTATTCTATGAGTATGGTGATGCCCTAATTAGAGTCTTGGCAAAATCCCCCAAGGTCAGATGTCAAAGTTTTCCAAACACTGATAAAATCTTCAACCACGGCTCTCCATTTGCCGTTTAATTTGGCAGAAAGGGTAGATAGTCAAGACACATCTGTACATGAGATTACAGTGGTCAGAGGTGAAGGTCGATCATATGCATTTCTTTTAAAGAATACATTTATATATAAGTTGCTGCCAATACTACAGCTAGGAATTTCCAGTCAAAATATTACAGAAGGAGGATAAAAATGAATTCATAGTTGAGTAAATAAAATAACATGACTGAAAAGTCAAAGGTCAAGGTTGAAGGTCACCAAACTTAACCTAAAATGCTGTCTTCTAGCCAATTCCACCAGGTACAATGAAGTCCAGTGATAAGGTTCATTTGTGTAATGGATGGAAATGAAAAATGCTTTCCTTGTGCAGATGGGTTAAAGGTCACTCCTCGGTCTTGGGTAATGATCAATTGTTGGGTCTGTGGTCAAGATCAGTGAGATTCATCCATGTCCTCATAACAGATACAATGATTGTATTATAATGCAAGACATCCAAGTGGACTGTTTGCTGCTGTCCAAGTGATGTATTGTTAAGTGAAGAAAAGGATGGGGGTTGGGGTTAGCTTGGGTGAGCAGCACATTGTCAGCACATTGGTCAGCTGCAGTAAAAATGACATTTATCTTGGCATGGCATTAACAGGTGATTGCAAGCAGCGGTCAGAAAGTGGATAAAGCTACTTATATTTCCCATTGTTATTCTCTCAACTAATAAAAACATATAAAAGGAAAGAAGAAATGATGTATGGGTGATGATGAACATGTTACTTTGTATACACAGGGATGATGTATAAATCTGGATTGAATAAAATGATGTATTAGTGAAAGATTTGTCGTTCAGTTATGTGTCCTTTGTCCGATGGTCAGAATTGTGCAATATACATGTTTCGTCAGCAGTGCATAAGCAGCAACCTTCATAATCAGTGCCCAGTTTGACTTTTGCAGTGATTTTGTTGTTATTCTCTGGCACTTGCATTATGCAAAGTATTGACATCTGCATGTGTGCATGTGTCACAATGCGTAGACTGACAGAATTTATCATGGATTTGTGTCAAGTCGGCTTGAAATAGATTTACTGTTTGTTGAACTAGTGCAGCAGTATTGCAGCAGAGACAATTCTAAGTTGAAAGAAAAAATGGTGAATTAAAGGAATGGTACAGTATTGGTGGAGATGAGAATTGGGCTTTTAACTTTTTGCAAGATACCAAGAACACACTTATGATAATATACATAGTACAGAACATACCATTTTAGAGGAATTCAAAGTTGTTTTGTGATGAAAATCGGGTTTGGAATTACTGAAACATCCAAAAACGTAAAAAAGGTAAAACAAAGTGATCGTAATAAAGTGTGGGTCCCACACTTAATTAGAATCGCTCTTTTTTTTTTTTTTTTTTTTGATATCTCAGCCATTTCAAAACCAATTGTCATCAAATGTTGAATTCCTCAAAGAATTACATGTACATGCTCTTTCATATTTGATAAGAGGTTTCTCATTATCTTACCAAAAAATGTTAGAATACTGAAATTCGGTCTCAACTAAAACTATATGATCCCTTTAAGTCTATTGTACGAAAGTTACATAAAAATTGCTTGTAGTGTGTGTGTGTGTGCGTGTGTGTGTGTGTATTAAGAGGGAAGCCATATTCAAGTTGGCTGTATATCTAAAACTTGAGGTCAAACAACATTATTGGCATGCATTTTCAAGAAACAGCATGATATCTGTCACAATCATGTAAGGAAATTAGATGAATCTATGATGTCTCTTCACAACTATTTTGGAAATTGGTTTGCTCATTAAAGTATAGTTTTTAGGTTTCGTGTAGTATTTCACAGCCCCAAACCCACACAGGTCCCTTGTTCAAAAAGCTAAAATTGCTTTCTGTGTATGAAATTAATAAATTTGTTACCTGCACATTTGTATATTCCTATATTAACAATATCTTGCCACATTTTTTAGACAACTGCTTCATTGAAAACAATACTCGTATTGTATATAGTACTCGTCAAAGTAATAAGTTATATATTCCATTTTATAAATACAATGCTTCTAGACGTACTATAAGGTATGCTGGCCCACTTTTGTGGAATAACTTACCAGACAACATTAAAAGTACCATTTGCCTTTCGTCATTTAAAAGAAGGTATAAACAATTTCTTTTGATTTAGTAATCTCGTTTGACACACGCATGAATGACTTAGATAATATATTGCTTGCCTAATCACTTGTTTATTGTAATGTTTTTGTCATCTGTATAGTCCCATGTATTCTGTAAAGTTTTGTTCTGTGATAGTAATTAATAATCGTACCATTTTTAATTGTCAGGGATCAGCCTTTGAAAGGCCTTTATGGCCTATTGTTGATTCCTCCACGTGTTATACATTTATTGCATTGCATCTTGCATGATGTAAGTTGCGCTCACGTAATGCTTGTATGTCTTTTTATCTACCCTGTGGAAATAAATAAATGAAATGAAAAAATGATTTTGTAAAATGAGCCTTGGAATAGTTTTACCTTTTGGTGTATATATATGGCGTAACTAATGTGCATTCGTCGTATTATGATGATTATATTATCATATATTGTATTATCATCCCTGTCTGTATCATCACATAATGTCTTTTGGAGATTAATATCACGTCAAGTTGCATCCCTGAAACTTAGACTTCTGATACGTTTTTGAGGATTTTTTGCCCTCGGGCCGAGCAATGCTGCTTTTGGGAGTGTTTGCACTCGGTTGGGTGTACCCACAGAACTCTGTAGAGTTCTGTGGGTACAACCACCTCGCTCAAATAATGCTGCTTCGGCATTGTTCCGAATGCTCCCGAATACAATAGCCTAACAAAGACCACCTTTGTTCTCATATTAATAATAGGTGACGAAGTTCTCTGGACAGGTCCGGGTACTTTTTCATCTCTTCCTTACTCCTTCTCTGCTACCCTGCCTTCACAGCGAACGACGATGATATCCGGACGCTTATGCTGGATGACATTGTCAGTTAGACATGAACATCTCACTGAGGATTTTAACCTGGTCATTTTCGGAACTCTCTGTGGTTCATGCACATACATTTTGATACCACATGACATTTCATTTATTTGTTTATTATACCCCACCCACACATAGTGTGTAGGGGGGGGGGGGTATATAGGAATCACTCTGAGGTCGGGTGGCCGGTCGGTCGGTCGGTCGGTCGGTCGGGCGGTCTGGCGGTCGGGCCGTCGGTCCGTTGCAAAACTTGTGGATCGAACTCCTCTCTCATTTTTTGAGCAATTGACCCCAAATTTGGCATGTGTGACCACTATCAAAGGTAGATGTGCAGGACACCTTTTCGTTAGTATCGCATAATGCGTTGCCATGGCAACGGCATATTTTCGTAAAAACTTGTGGATCGAACTATTCTCATTTTTTGAGCAATCAACTCCGAATTTAGCATGTGTGACTGCTATCAAAGGGAGATGTGCAAGACACCTTTTTCGTTAGTATTGCATAATGAGTTGCCATGGCAACAGCAAATTTTAAAAAAATCGTACAAAATGTCGTGGATTGAACTCCTCTCTCAATTTTTTTTAGCAATTGACCCCAAATTTGGCATGCGTGACCGCTATGAAAGGTAGATGTGCAAGACACCTTATTCGTTAGTATCGCATGGCATATTTTCATAAGAACTTGTGGATCGAACTACTTTCTCATTTTTAGAGCAATTAACTTCAAATTTGGCATGTGTAACCGCTATTACAGGCAGATGTGCAAGACAACTTTTTCATGAGTATTTCATAATGCACTGCCATGGCAACGGAAGATTGTCATAAAAATCTTACAAAATGTTGTGGATCGCACTACTCTCTCAGTTTTGTAGCAATTCAGTTTGAATTTGGGATATGCGATCAATGTAATGTATATTTGTGCAAAACACCTTTGATGTGTGTGCTAATATATCTGTTGCCTTGGCAACAACAGTGTTTTTTTTAACCAATCATACAAAAATGTGTGGATTAGCCTAACTCCTTCAGTTTTCAAGCATTTGGCTTGAAAATTGGCACATGTGACCACTATGGTACATAGATGTGCGTACTTACTCTTTCGTCATTGTTGATCAATGTGTTGCCATGGTAACAGCATAGTTTGAATGAAAATCATACGAAAATATTGTGGATTCAATTAACTCCTCAGTCTTAGAGCATTTGACTTGAAATTTGCCACACATGATCACTATAGTATAAAGATGTGCAAACTTAGTCTTTCATCAGTGGTGAACAATGCTTTGCCATGGTAACAGCTTTTTAAACCAAAAAGTATACAAAAATATTGTGGATTCAGCTAACTTCCTTTAGTCTTCGAGCATTTAGCTAGAAATTTGGCATACATGACCACTGTGGTACGTAGATGTGTAAACGTAATCTTTCGTCAATGGTGATCAATGTGTTGCCATGGTAACGGCATATTTTGAATGAAAATCATACAAAAACATAGTGCATTCAGTTAACTCCCTCACTCTTTGAGCATTTGGCTTGAAATTTGGCACATGCAACCACTATAGCATAACTGAAGTGCAAACTTAATCTTTCGTTAGTGGTGAACAATGCGTTGCCATGTAACAGCATCTTTTCACTAAAATGCATACAAAAATATTGTGGATTCAAGTAACTACCTCAGTCTTTGAGCATTTAGCTTTGGCACACCTGACCACTATGGTACGTAGATGTGCAAACTTAACCTTTCGTCATTGTTGATCATTGTGTTGCCATGATAACAGCATAGTTTGAATGAAAATCATATAAAAATATTATGGATTCAGATAACTCCCTCAGTCTTTGAGCATTTTGCTTGAAATTTGGCACATGCAACCATTATAGTACAGAAATATGCAAACTTCATATTTCATCATTGTGGAACAATGTGTTGCTATGGTTACAGTGCATTTTGAACGAAAATCATACAAACATTTCGAATCTCCTAACTCTGTTTAGAGCAGTTTGGCTTCAAATTTGGCACATGTTACCTCTACATTACCTTGATGTGCAAAAAATCTTTTGTCAGTGTGGAAAATGTGTTGCCATGGTAACAGCATATTTTGAATAAAAATGATACATTAATATTGTGAATTCAACTACGCCCCTCATCGTTTTAGCATTTGGCTTGAAATTTGGCACATGTGACGGCTATGATATATTGTTGTGCAAACTCCATTTTTTCTTAATTTCCAACATTGTGTTGCCATGGTTACAAAATTTTTAGAAGCCATCAGTTTATTTATCTTGCTCACTCAGTTTTTGAGCACTTGGCTTGAGATGTGGGACATGTGACTAACAGTGAGCAATACATTTATTCACTGTTGAACAGTGCATTGCCATGGTAATTTTTTTTTTTCTCATTAAAAAGTAAACAAAAAATAATCCTGGTTGAGCTAATTCCCTCAGTTGTTGGGTGGGGGTATATTAATCACAATGAGTGATAGTTCTAGTTATTGTTGTTGTTGTTGTTGTTGTTTTTTTTTTGCAAAGCTCTCAGTCAACGACTTGTGCCAGTCTGTTACTAGAATGTCGTCTTTGTACTCTTTTTTGCGCCAATTCGAAACAACCACTGGTATTTTGTTGCACTGTTTTATTATTATTACATGATTATGATTATTGTTATCATCATTTCTAATATTATTACTAACATCATCATTATTGTTGTCATCATCAACATCATCACCATCATCATCATCATCGTCATTAGTATTATCGTTATTCTTGAAATTTCATAAATACATACTGAATCTTTACACCTGTAGAATGTTTTGATTTTGTTTATTTGATTCAATCTGAGGTAGGGAAAGGACTGCTTGGCGGCTTTTTTGATCTACCTTTCCTGATTTTGCTTGCCTCTGAATATATTCTTTGTAGCCTTCGTGCATTTTTTTCCCCACAAATACTTCGGAACAAAAATACACACGGAGACCCACGACAGGGTTTGTTTGTTTGTTTGTTTGTTTGCGGGTTATGGGGGTTTAAGAATAGGAGAGGGAAGCGACAGAACTTGGTAGATACTTTGAGGGAGTGCTTTTGTTCTGCATTGTTGAGAATCGAAAAAACAACGCCCTCTTAGGTTCTTACATTTACAACCTCTTTGGACTTTGGACTAGGTATTCAAAAAAAAAAAAAAAAAAAACACTTTCCCTCTCTTTCCACTATGCACTATCTGGTATTCCCCACTACATACTAGTATGCGCCATATTGGAAGCAACTGAGACACTAGCCACTTGCTCACAATGGCAACTATTTTTTTACTGGAAAAAGAGTGAACTAGAAGACGTAATTTCTCACTCATTCAGTTGGAATAAAGGCCCACAAATAACCCAGTGCAAACTGGCTACTGCAGGTGTCATTGCAGAAGGTTTGTCTTCGCATTAATCATACAATTTTTTTTTTTCTGTCGGCGAATTGTAAAATCACACTATGGGAATATGCCATGTTAAAATCGGTAACGCCTAGCGTAGTCACCATTGCTTCAGGCAATAGTGATATGTGCCATCAAGAATACTCATATTGCAAATGGACTGACTATCAAACAGTGGTCACATATTTCGAATATCAAACACGGGGCGTTCCATTTCCTCATGTTCTCTATGGTATGTTCCAGCCACTGGCAAGCTGAATAAAATTGTCCATGCAGGTGAGTGATGAAATTCGAAGGTAAGAGACTTTTTCTTTGTGTGAATTCACTCAAGTCGCTTTGAATAGCAAGTTGGTAGTCTCATATATATATATATATATATATATATATATATATATAATACGAAGGTGGATGAAGATGATAATATACTTGAACATGTTCATATTAATTTCATACACCTGAGTCACACGAAACGTTGACACTTTATCATGTTTATATTGAGGGCAAGTCCAAGATACTTTCCCCTCAGATGCTCAAAATTCATCTCGATTTGATTAAAAAAACATTGATATCATGTTGTAGCCAAAGAGTTAAATTGTATATTTCCAGCGAAGAAAATATTGAATTACGCAAATTTATGCAAGAAATACTGCCTTAATTTGCATAACTCAAAAACAAACCCTACGTATGGGACAAATGAAAAATATTCATCTAAAATCAGCTGAATTTGTTCTTGACCTAGTTCCTTTATGGACATGACCCCTGTATGACCTAGTATAATTTCCAATTGGTAAGACAAGGTCAGCAGATTAATTATGCAAATTATGCATTTTCCCAGAACGAAGTGTCCCATACGTAAGGATTTGAGTATGTTTTTTAAAGTTTTTTCTGAAGATTTCTAACATTGACCAATCGTACTTTAGGAAGTTCTAATTTATTCATTTTAACTCCAGATTAGCAAAACTAAATGTTGAAATTTAATTAGGTCTTCATCTTATAACTAATTAAATTTTGCTTACGTATGGGACATATACCTTACGTATGCGACATTACATGCAAAGTGAATGGGAAAACCTCCTTTTGACATGGATGCGATTTTGTTTGGTTGATGGTTATCTTTGCACCTACTCAGAAGGATATGTCTAGATATATCTGCCTCTCCTATTCAGCTGACCTCAGGGAAAGTTTAAGAACAGCATTATTGAGTCATTCTATGATTAAGAAAGGAAAATAAAGAATCTATTTATTTCTACTTGTATTTTGTTATTTCTTGACAGGCTGTGCAGCCGGTCTTCAATTAACGTTCCTCATTTTAACATTTTGATACTGGACATTTTCTTAATTCAGTTATCATTTTCAACTTAAGAGCTCTACAAAATGACTTTGTCTAATGGGATTCTCTGAGTGTCATTTTAGGTGCAGTACACTGTTCAGCATGTACTACAGCCTCAAAAGGAAAATCAAAACAATTGTGCTTGTGGCGCTCATCAATGACAACATTACAGGTCTTATAGAAAATTCACTTGAGGTGACAGCAGGTAACTTAGTCATAACTAGAGCTGATAGCAAAGGAAAAACCATACTAGAATACTTGATTTTCATATATGATGTTTAATATTTCAACTGCACACCCCCAGGTCATGACTTATCAAGGACATGAACATGTCTTCTGAAATCCTGTAAAATGAAGACTATTTCACTTTTGCCATGAACCACGATATCAATACTGGTTCTGTGGTTGGAGTGCTAAAACATACACAAACAAATCGGAAATTCATTTTTCTTTTCTATTTTGTGTTTGAAGAGACAGAATTGCTTTGAGAAACCTTCATGTATTAAGTCAGCTAGGCCATTACTCATACTTAATTTGTACCCCACATCTACACATTATCAAAATGTATTGCAGTCTGGTGCTGTATGATCAAATGAAGTTATAGCATTTATCAAAATTGTAAGTTTCAGATCAGTGAGTTACTTAAGTGTTTCAAATCTAGAATTACATTTTCTCTCAAGATTTGAATGTACAAATGATAATCTTTCCTGTATCGGTACACGAACATGCTGTACATACATGTACTTATGTACAAGGTAAAGCAAATTTTGTTGTCTTTAGTTTCATTGACATGAAGCCAAGCAAAAAAAAAAAAAAAGCATCTAAGGTACATTTGCATTCTTCTATCTCTTTGGTCTACCATGGCTTTTAAAATCTAAAAGTTTCAGGAAAATTTGATGGATTTTGGAGAAGCTATAATTTACATGGCAAAACATGATTACAGAGCAAAATGAAGTACAGTTGTTGTTGTGCTTTGTGCTGCATTTCAAACAATAATGGCTCTATAAAAACTTAAGACAATTTGCAAGGTACGGTAAGCCTAGAGCTACTGAAAGTATCCACTTCAGACTGTATTTGCAAATTCATGACATTAGATTTGAAGTTGAAACTATCAAGACTACAAATTAGTCATGGTAGGCTATATCAAGGTCGCAAGCTAGAATTCGAACATTTCTTTTTCCAGTTGATAAAAAATATTGACCACAGAGTATTACAAATGGGATAGAAATAGAATGTCAATATACAATATCTGTACATACATATGTAGACACCATGAGGACAGTATCAATGCATGAAGGAATCCAAACTAAGACATTGAATTAATTGTAAATTGGTGATTACTTTTATTTGTCTTGATTTTAGCTTATAGGTACCAAAATCAGGAAAGTACCCACTTACAAGTCTACCATTTGTTACATGTTGTAGTATGATCTGTGGAATATGACGCTATGGAGACATTTAAAGGCATTTCCATGAATACACTTGTGCACTAAAGACAAATTTCCCATACGTATAAGTTGAGCCATGTCCCATACGTAAGGTGTACTTTCGTTAATTAAGTCAACTTCATGAAAATATGCCTTATTCCTTTCCAGTGAAACGTTGCTGAAAGATACTTCAGTACTGTACCCTTCTTCACTTTTGATTAGAACTTGATCAGTAAGGTACTTTCAGAGAATTTTCAATTCAAACTTTATTGTGAAAAATCCATTTTTTCTCTGGTCCCATACGTAAGTTACCATATTTTTCTTAATAAAATACTTAACCCAAGGTCAAATGACATCAAACTTAAACACAATATTCTTCTCAGGGATACCAGTCTTACTGATGATAAACAGCAGAATCCAAGTGCTCCTTCATTACTTTTCAGAGGTTTCAAATCTCTGAATGTCCCATACGTAAGGTGCGCGATATCTTGGACTTGCCCTTGAATATGTTTTAGTCATAGTGAAAGCAGTTCATATTCAGCTAATGATTACCATTTAAAAAAAGTAAACTAGCCAACTTTGTCAGAATAATTGTTTCATTTTTCTTCATAACCACAGAAGAAAGATAGTAATGTGTGTACACGTAGTGGTAGAGAAGTTTAACGTCCTTTACGCCTTGACTTTTAAACATGTTTATTTAAATGTATCTGTTATTTTCACATGTACAATTACATTATCACTTTTTTTTTTTGTATACATAAAATATATATCGTAAATATGTTTGTACTCTCATACCCGAGAGATGGTCGATAGAGTCAATAGAATCTTACAAATCTTACAAATCATACAGTGGCATCACCAATTTGCTGATATGACTGGGGAAGGAATAAACTATAATCCAGACCAGGAAAGACCATCAGTCAATGAGAAACAATGATTACAACGCAGATGTGACTGGTTCCTGAGAGCTGTTTTCAAATGGAATTATAGATGCTTCAGTTGTCCTTTCTTCTGCACACAAAGCATACAGAAAATTGTCTTTCCTATATAGTATACTTTCCCTTACTGGCCTTAGCATATATGGAGCCTTATAGCTCACGGTTTTGGGGTATCCTAATTGGGAATAATTCCTGTTGGTATTTTTACATTACTTCGGACGGATTAAAGTTATTGGTTATTACTCTCTGTTGCTAACTCCTTAAACGGAAACGAACTTTCCTGAAAATGGAAACAAAAAAACTTTTGAAATGTGTCCTCTAACACATGGGCGTAAATCCCGGGGGATGGGGGATAATTATATCCCCCCTCCCCCTGAAATGGAGGAGGGGGGATGACCTGTACAATCATCCCCCCTGAAATTTGAGAAAAAAATGGAGGAAGCAGAAATGTGATTGTATTAATTTTGGCATATTGCATGACGTTCGTACGCCCGCCTTCAGACAGGTAACAGAGCTGAACAGTATTCTATCTTGTAAATGTATACATAATTTTCTCAAATGCTCGCTCGCTTAGCTCGCTCGCGAAGAAAGTAATATCGACATAAGGTATGGTCCAGACGTTGACAACGTCAAATAAAACAGACTTACATGTAAACGTGCTATGACGCGAGCAACTCGGGACCATCTGCAAATTATGTAGGCCTACGAAAACAAACAAACAATAACAAAAACTATGCCGCCATAATTGAAACACCCCCCCCCCCCTCCAATTCCTGAATCATTCCTGAAACGATGATGACTCTGATACATCTATGGGCACACCCAGCGATGATCTAGTTTGCAGGCACAAACCCTTGTTGGTCGTAAAGGAGTCTGCGCCAAGACTACTACATGCACCACTTTGGCACTGTCCCATAGGCCCTGTGTTGAAGCTTCTCCCATTGGGAGAGGCTGCAGTGTAGTGGTGTGTCTATTAGTCTTGGCGCATGCAGACTCCTACATACGACCAACAAGGGTTTGTGCCTGCAAACTAGCGATGATCAGGGGCGTCGAATCTATCTGGGGGGGGGGGGGGGGGGGGGAGCAAAGGGGCATTTGCCCCGCCCCTACGGAAATGTTGGGGGCAGACAAATCATTTGTCCCCCAAGCAATTCCCGAGATGAGGACAAATCTCGAGCTTTCTTTATGGAAATTACTTGTCCAACTACCGCCAGAACTATGCACCGGATTGTTGAATTGCAATCATAAATATGCAAAAGCTCCGCTACTGGGTCCCTTTCGATAGACTTTGTACACTTTTGAGATTGACGTATTTCCTTATTTTATCAAAGAGTGTGCAGCAGATCTTTCACTGACAAAAGTTCCCTCATATGCAGAGGCGTCGATGGAGGGGGAGGGGGGGGGGGTGGTTCCCCCATAAAAGTATTGGGGACAAACATATCATTTTGCTCCTCCTCGTAGCTCCCGATATGTGGAAATGTTTTTACTTTTTGATGGAAAACTGTCTAAATATTTCACCCAAAGATGGCTGAATTTCAATTCTGAAAATACAAAATCTCCCTCGCGTAAGAGGGGGATAGGCCTAACCCCTTCCATACCCTCCCCGTTCAGTCCTTTCTACTTAATACACTTTAGATTGACAGATTTTAAAATGTTTCATCTAAAGTGTGCATCAGGTCTGTTACTTCAGTTTAAAAAAATGCAAATGTTCCGTGGGTGGGAGGAGATTATCCAGTAGATACTTTCAATTAACGGAGGGTTCTCCCCCCCCCCCCCCCATAAAAAAAAATAGTATACACTTATGGGATTGAAATTTTCCCAGATTACATCATAAATGTGTTTACGAGATATATTAATCTGAATTCTAAAAAAGCAAAAGCACCCTCGTATGCAGGGGCGTCAATCCTGGAGGACGGGGAGCGCGGACGGGGGAAGAGGGAAGGGGCAAACATAATTCTATCATTATGATCCCCAATGATTCCCGAAATGAGGAAACTTTTCTTGCGTTTTTTGATAGAAAACTGGAAGGGTGGTGTTAGCACTCGCCCACGCCTTCTCCCTGCTCGCCCGTTCCCTCCCCCCCCCCCCCCCCCGCCCCTATGCATACAAGTAGACTGTGGCTATACTTTGAACATTTTGGCCCGAATTACGAATGTGGTACAAATGAAACCATGGTTTACACTATGGACAAAAATCATGGAGCGCCAAGTGTCGCACGTAATATTTCGTTACGAAATTGGTCATTTCGTCGACAAAATAACCATTTCGTTAACGAAATCATTATTTCGTGGACGAAATGTTCATTTAGTTACAAAATGTTGTAATTTCGTTACAAAATAATCATTTCATCGACGAAATGACTGATTTCGTAACGAAATATTCCATGCGACACTTGGCGCTCCATGGCTTTTGTCCATGGTTTATAGGGCTCACACCCGTAAATGCAATGGACTGTCCCAGACCCCTTCACAAATTCGTACCAAAGATACCAAAATAAATGAACTAAAAAATTATTAAAAATCAATGATGTAGTTTGGCAAAAAGCTGAATAGCTGTAGATATTGAGTATGAATTCCTCTACAAATTGCATTTTGGTTGGAAGATGAAAGCTTTTCTGGTGGAATTTGAGGGGACTATATTTCATTGGGTACGTGTACGGAAAATGGGTGATTTTTTGAGTGACAAGAACTCGTAGTCTGGCTTTGCGGACCCCTGGACAGAGTTTGAACTGAAGAATCCACCCTGAAAATTTGATGGATGAGAGGATATATCTCACTTATCCAGGTTAGTGAAGCTGAAACACCTCATTTCTCCCAGCTATTTTACAGAATTTTTTGAAATTTGATTTTTAACACACATCCCTATGGGGAAATATTTATGGGTGTGAGCCCTAAACCATGGTTTCATTTGTACCACTTTCGTGAATTCGGACCAGAGAGTTTTCCAAATATGCCACAAAGTGTGTGCTCCAAAACGTTTAAATGCACTCAGAAAATGGGCAATTCCACGATAAAGTGGACATGACCATCAAATTTTCAAAATAGTCAAATCTCATTCATTTTGGTATCAAATGAAAGCTTGAGGACTGAATTTTTCATATTTGACCATCTTATTAAACAATTACATCATTTACTTTGCTAAATATGTGCATAAAATCAGCATAATTAAATTTGACATAATTATCTGAAAAATATAATGAAGTTAAATGAATGTTGCATGAGAAAATGAAAAAGGAGGTAAAAACTTTGCCTTTGTTTTCAGAGTTTAAGGGTTGAACATCATTACCAAATCATCAAAGTGCAAGATTTTCTATGTGTTAAGCTTCAGCGAACATCGCAAATACGATCATCAATAATGTCACGGTGTTACGGTAAAAACTCATGTTTTTAGTATTGTTTGAAAATTACAAACACAAAAGGGTTTATTTTGATAGCCCAAATCATGACCACATGTAGCTACCACATACAAGTACTTAAATGATGGTAACTCATTTTGTTGATTAATTAAAGCTGATTAAAATGTGTCACGGTGTTACAGTAACTGTGACACCATGACTATAACACCATGACTTGCATTGCAACACTGCAAAAAGTCCGGTATTAATAGTGAACACCGGGCTGGTGTTAAATTTTCGGTGCTCATTTATGGTGTTAAATTAACACCTCCTGGTGTCATTTCCAAATTTTAAACTGTTTTTTGAAGAGTTTCTTAGTAACTGCACTTCTTGTTGATTTTTAATTTAAACAAGACGATCAAGAATTTTACATTAAAATACTAGATTTTTGAAAAAAATGTGAAAATAAATTTACACCAAAGTAACACCAGCTGGTGTGGTATCTTATTGAAGCTGGACGGGTGTTAAACCATTGATATTAACACCAACAAATATCAAATCAACACCATGTGGTGTCATTTTTGAATTAACACCAGTACAGTGTCAAAATAACACCAGGTACAGTGTCAAATTAACACCATGAAGTGTCAGGTGAACACCTTTCAACACCATCACAGTGCATTTTTAACACCTGTGGGTGTGGTCCTTTATTGAAGTTTGATCGGTGTTAGATTAAACACCCGTGGTGTTAAATCTAACACCGATGTTTTTACAGTGAATAACACAGGACACATACCGGATTACACACGATAAGAAGTATGATTATACATCTGAAGAACCTTAGAAGGTGGTCCTATAATTAGGCCTACCCCTAGCATCTGACGGAGAGAAAAAAAAAATCATCGCACTTGCACGCACTTACAACATGCGACAGAGTAGGGATACCTGACGTGAGCGGCACGTGTAATTACAGCCTCCGCAAGAGAACGTAGCAATCTCACGCAGATTGTACGTTGTAAGCACGTCCAACTCACTTACCACGTGCACAACGTATGATGCACGTAACCCCTCATGGCCAGGCGTGGCGTGCGGGCCGCGTACTTACATCCTGCGCAACCGTGCGAGTGTCGTGCGTTGACGTACTTCCTCCCTGCGCTAGTCACTTCCTCCCCACGTTTTTAGAAAAAACGTATACACCGTGGCCTCCGCCAAGAACGTACGGACGAAAAGCACGCACGGCGAGTTGTGACCAGGGCTTTAGTTTACATGTACTTTGGGGAATGACAATTTCCGAATTTTCCACAAAAAGTGTGCTTCAGATCGCTTTATTTCAATTCTAATAACGCAAAAGCTCCGTCTTGTGTTCCCCCTCCCACACCCTCCCCCTAAGCTCTACCTCACTAGACTATGTACATATAACACAAAGATGGTGCACACTCGGAATAAGAGCTAAATTTCATGATTTTAACACTTTCCTGAAAAAAAGCCCTATTTACTTCTTTAATTATTTTGTGTACCACTTTCGTGAATTCGGACCAGAGAGTTTTCCAAATATGCCACAAAGTGTGTGCTCCAAAACGTTTAAATGCACTCAGAAAATGGGCAATTCCACGATAAAGTGGACATGACCATCAAATTTTCAAAATAGTCAAATCTCATTCATTTTGGTATCAAATGAAAGCTTGAGGACTGAATTTTTCATATTTGACCATCTTATTAAACAATTACATCATTTACTTTGCTAAATATGTGCATAAAATCAGCATAATTAAATTTGACATAATTATCTGAAAAATATAATGAAGTTAAATGAATGTTGCATGAGAAAATGAAAAAGGAGGTAAAAACTTTGCCTTTGTTTTCAGAGTTTAAGGGTTGAACATCATTACCAAATCATCAAAGTGCAAGATTTTCTATGTGTTAAGCTTCAGCGAACATCGCAAATACGATCATCAATAATGTCACGGTGTTACGGTAAAAACTCATGTTTTTAGTATTGTTTGAAAATTACAAACACAAAAGGGTTTATTTTGATAGCCCAAATCATGACCACATGTAGCTACCACATACAAGTACTTAAATGATGGTAACTCATTTTGTTGATTAATTAAAGCTGATTAAAATGTGTCACGGTGTTACAGTAACTGTGACACCATGACTATAACACCATGACTTGCATTGCAACACTGCAAAAAGTCCGGTATTAATAGTGAACACCGGGCTGGTGTTAAATTTTCGGTGCTCATTTATGGTGTTAAATTAACACCTCCTGGTGTCATTTCCAAATTTTAAACTGTTTTTTGAAGAGTTTCTTAGTAACTGCACTTCTTGTTGATTTTTAATTTAAACAAGACGATCAAGAATTTTACATTAAAATACTAGATTTTTGAAAAAAATGTGAAAATAAATTTACACCAAAGTAACACCAGCTGGTGTGGTATCTTATTGAAGCTGGACGGGTGTTAAACCATTGATATTAACACCAACAAATATCAAATCAACACCATGTGGTGTCATTTTTGAATTAACACCAGTACAGTGTCAAAATAACACCAGGTACAGTGTCAAATTAACACCATGAAGTGTCAGGTGAACACCTTTCAACACCATCACAGTGCATTTTTAACACCTGTGGGTGTGGTCCTTTATTGAAGTTTGATCGGTGTTAGATTAAACACCCGTGGTGTTAAATCTAACACCGATGTTTTTACAGTGAATAACACAGGACACATACCGGATTACACACGATAAGAAGTATGATTATACATCTGAAGAACCTTAGAAGGTGGTCCTATAATTAGGCCTACCCCTAGCATCTGACGGAGAGAAAAAAAAAATCATCGCACTTGCACGCACTTACAACATGCGACAGAGTAGGGATACCTGACGTGAGCGGCACGTGTAATTACAGCCTCCGCAAGAGAACGTAGCAATCTCACGCAGATTGTACGTTGTAAGCACGTCCAACTCACTTACCACGTGCACAACGTATGATGCACGTAACCCCTCATGGCCAGGCGTGGCGTGCGGGCCGCGTACTTACATCCTGCGCAACCGTGCGAGTGTCGTGCGTTGACGTACTTCCTCCCTGCGCTAGTCACTTCCTCCCCACGTTTTTAGAAAAAACGTATACACCGTGGCCTCCGCCAAGAACGTACGGACGAAAAGCACGCACGGCGAGTTGTGACCAGGGCTTTAGTTTACATGTACTTTGGGGAATGACAATTTCCGAATTTTCCACAAAAAGTGTGCTTCAGATCGCTTTATTTCAATTCTAATAACGCAAAAGCTCCGTCTTGTGTTCCCCCTCCCACACCCTCCCCCTAAGCTCTACCTCACTAGACTATGTACATATAACACAAAGATGGTGCACACTCGGAATAAGAGCTAAATTTCATGATTTTAACACTTTCCTGAAAAAAAGCCCTATTTACTTCTTTAATTATTTTGTGTGTGTGTGGGGGGGGGGGGCTGGAAAAAATTGCAAGTATTGCACCAAAAGTTTGCACCAGATCGCTGAATTTCTGGTCTGAAAATGAAAAAAAAAAAATCCACTTTCGTGTGGGAGGAGAAATGCCCCTTATCTACACCCTCGTGTGCTTGCTTTTTCTGTTTGAATTGCTGAATAGACAGCGTTCATGATAATTATTCATCGTAAAAATTAATACAATGAGTTTATTCAAATAATACCATTTTATAGGCAAATTGTACATTGTAATCTGCATCAAAATATTCTGCTACCTTAAACAAGTGGGACTGTTTCAAGTCGATAAAACACCCAAACGTGCATAAAATTGCACCATTTACAACATCAAAATTCAAAAAGTTCTCACCGTGGGAGGGGGGACACCCCCTCCCACACCCTCCCCCTCGCTCGCTCCGCTTGCTCGGGCTCGGTCGCGTTCATGGCATTCAGTGGAAGAATTAATACAAGAAGTTTATTCAAATGATACCATTTAAAGCAAATTGTTCAATAATAACCTACATCGAAAATATTCTACTTCCTTAAACAAGTGGGACTGTTTCAAGTCGATTAAACACGCAAAAACATACATCAAATTGCACCATTTACAACGTCAAAATTCAAAAAGTTCTCAACGTGGGAGGGGGGAACACCCCCCTCCCACCGCCTTCCCCTCGCTTGCTCCTCTCGCTCGAGCTCGGTCGCGTTCATGATCTTCAGTATAAGAATTAATACAAGAAGTTTATTCAAATGATATACCATTTAAGGCAAATTGTTCAACAATAATCTACATCGAAAATATTCTGCCACCTTAAACAAGTGGGACTGTTTCAAGTCGATAAAACACGCAAAAACATACATCAAATTGCACCATTTACAACATCAAAATTCAAAAAGTTCTCACCGTGGGAGGGGGAACACACCCTCCCCCCTCCCCCTCCCTCGCTCGCTCCGCTCGCTCGGGCTCCGTCGCGTTCATGATATTCAGTGTTAAAATTAATGCAAGAAGTTTATTTAAATGATACCATTTTATACCCCCTTCCCCTCACTCGCTCCGCTCGCCCGGGCTCGGTCGCGTTCATGATCTTCAGTGTAATTAATACAAGAAGTTTATTTGATTAATGATACCATTTTATTGGCAAAATCGTTCATTATAATAACCTACATAAAATGTACTGCTACCTTGAACATGTGGGACTGTTTCAAGTCGATAAAACACGCAAAAAAAAAATGCATCAAATTGCACCATTTACAACATCAACATGTAAAAAGTTCTCACTGTGTGAGGGGGAAACCCCCCCCCCCCCCTCTCACACCCTCCCCCTCTCTCGCTTCGCTCTCTCGCATCTAACCGCTCCCCCTAAGATCAAATCCTGGCTACCCCGGTGATAGGCCCCACTATTTAGTAGGCCTTCACAGTGATGTCGCACAGGCGGAGCAAGAGCTGAAATACCATGATGTAGTCATTCAATTATCAATGAATATTTCTTTTTCTTACTTGTTTTTTGATAAGTTAAAATCCCAAATTTCACCAAAAATGTGCACCATATCGCCGAATTTCAGGTCTGAAAATGCAAAATCTTCCTCGTGCGTGGGGGATACCCCCTCCCATACCCTCCCCCGCTAGATCGCTCCGCTCCCTCGCACAGATATTCCAACTCAAAGTCCCTCCCCCACCCATAACCATCAGTAAAACGGAACGATGCCCCTGGGATGATTGCTTTATTGACTTATAAGTCAAGAAAATTGAAGAATAGCTACTGGAAAATATCTACTACGTTATTACATTCAAAGAAATGGATATCCATATTACCGTTTTCTTGAATTTATTTGGGCATTATTCAGGGCTGCGCTACGTTTTTGAAAGAAAGAAAGAAGAAAGAACATCAAAAGACAAGAGAAACAACAACAAAAAAGTCTTCATACTTATAAGGTCTGACTTTCCGCCGAAAGTCGGCTGACAAGCAAAAAACAAACAAAAACAAGAACAAAATGTCTACATATTTTTGCTGCCACTTCCCTCCCACTTTGCATGCAAAAGAGTGGGACATTCGATCCTTGAAAAGTAGTGACTAACACCGATCATCCCCCCACTCCTCAGTACAGATTTACGCCGTTGCTCTAACATGATATCAACTCTGTTGTGACTTGTGTAATTCAGTAGAGCTTTATTACAAAATATTACATAATGTTAGGCACTGCAATTACAGTAATTACAGTAATTCCCTTCATGCAAAACATCCTTGCGTAATAAATGTCGATATGCATTTGAGAAAAATCTGCGATAGTTTTGAACACAAAACTTGCATGAAAGCATGGTATACAGTGGAGTGATTTTATACCACGCTACGTATGGCATAGTTACGTATATACACTCAAACAACATACACGTAAATGGTAAACAATGGAAAATTTCACGTGAACTTTGGTCTGAGCTCGTCATGTTCGACAAATGCAGACAACCCTATAGGAACGGCATAATGATCGATTGATTTCTTGGAAATGGTCATGCACAATATACTGTGACTGTGTAGTTGTAAACATAACACTATAACGGATGGAATTTGATGGACCACTCGCTTTAATGACATAATACATAATATATTTACAGATGGAATATTAACAAACGTAATTAGCAGGCTGATTAGGTCGTTGGAAAGGGGACCTTTAAAAAGTAGGCCCAGTGTATTGTGTTCGAAGGCCATGAATGCTATATATACCTATTGATATTATGTTAACAAAGATAGGGGTAATAGATTTGCCTTAGGTTATAGAAGACCATTAGTTTGTCGGCATACAAATAAGTAAATCGGTGTACAACGAGGTTTGATCGCCTTGAAGATGTGTGCCATCAAGCCGTTGGAATTATACAACTTATTTGATTGATTTTTTTTTTGTTTCTACATTGATATTGTAAATACATGTACACACATGCTAGCGTTTATAAGTTGCTAACAGAATAATGTTCGCTCTGTTGAATTAAATCCAATTCAATGAGTATGACCATAAAGATATAAGCCATACAATAAATGATGTAGAAGGGCTAAGAATTTACGAATCTTCGGGGAAAAATGATTTTCAGATTATCGGATTTTCGGACTTGCGAACCTCGAAATAACGAACCTTCGGAATAGCAACCAGATTCTATGATACAGTGACCTCATCTTTCCCACACACCAATACAGACACCTTCCGTAAACATATTGAAATATATATATATATATATATATATATATATATATATATATATATACATTATTTGTCGCCTTTCCCTTGTAGTATAGCCATATGGAAGAAACGTTTTACAGTCTGGTTATTGTTTGATTGAAGTGCCTTTGTTGCATTCAGTTTTCATCTCTTCCCCACAACTCTTTACCGATGTACTAGTACATGTAATATTCCATTCAATATTTCTCCAATGTGCGTACTTACGTCTTTATGAATCATATTTATCTGTTTCTAGGAGAAATTCTACAACCATGACTATCTGCCTGAGTCTGTGGCGAGTAAGGATTGGGCGATTCGTCCACCGTTCTCGGAACTTGCAGCTTGGTCTTAAACGTGGAAAACTTCACTGCCCTCACTGCACCGGCGGCTCACGACAATCAAGTGACAAAAGTGACTCTCCAGAGGTTGAGGATTATGGGAAGGCAAACTCATATGATTCAAAGCTCACATGCCATGACACGAATCCTGATTGTAGGGAAAACGTTCCTCTTCTGGCGAAACCGCTTCCACAACACCAAGCTTGTCATAATATGACAATTCAGTCAGGTCTCCTCGGCACTTTCTCCAACCACATCAAGTGCTGGTTGAGTGGAAACGGGAGACGAATCTCGGAGTCGTATTTTCAACATCTTACAGGAATTCCTCCAAGCGCAGCAGATGACTTACGATACCCTTGTACCCCCATTAGGACGCTACCTATTCCACGTGGTTCATCATACCATGTAACCGTACAGTCGAGTCTCTTGCCTAGGTTTACAACTCGAGATTTTTCCAGTTCAAGAGGATGGACGAAAAATCTTGTTCGATTCTGTCGTGATACGACGACTCACCCCTCAGTGTCAGATCATCAGAGGTGCACGTGGAGAAACCTCTTGATGGATCCGCGCTGTGTCGCAGAAAAGGTGATGAACTATCTGGGTCAGCGTCTTTTGCAGATCACGGTAAGATAATCCAATGTCAAGGGGCAAAAATGTCAGGAACAACAATTCCAAAGGTGCAATTGTCAAGTGAGATAGTGTAATGGGTAAAGATGGCAGAAGAAAAATGTCAGGGGAGTAAAAATGGCAGGAGTTAAAGGTCATGTAAAAATGTCAAGGGTTCGAAAGTCAGAGGAGAAAATATCAGTTGTAAAGATTTAAGGGGTAAAATATCAGGAAAAATGTTAATTGCAGAAATGACAGATTCAATATTTTGCTTGATCTATATCGGATAATCCGCTATCTCTGTCAATGTTGCCATTCAACTCCTTATTTCTGTAAACCTTAACTGAATAGATAAGCCAAACCTTTCTCTATACCACTCTCATGGCTTTTTAAAATTTTCCTAATTGCTAAAGATATTATTTTGTCGATATCTTATCTCTGCATGCACATCCGAATCAAATATAAGAAGAAATAAGTGCACGTAATTCTGCCTGTATGTCAGTTTTTCGGCTAGTTTCTCATCATGATATATGAAAACATGACGGTGTATTTAACATTTTTCAATGGAGCCCTGCCTAATATCAGTCTACTATTCTCATTATAATCCACATATCTACATTTTCTTATAGTCCATCTCGTGTTAAAACTGTTGATACTACTGCATTTCTTTTAACTGTACTTTTTCAGTTAATGCGTAAAAGGTATTTTTCAGCTTGTTTTTCGCAAAAAGTTTATCAATACATAACAAAGGTGAATAGGTTGCATATGCCGAATATTTCGTGGGGTTTTTATTTTCGCGAATTTCGCGAGACAGGTGCTATTCGCGAAATTAAAGGCTCGCGAAAATATTGACTCTGATCCCGCTGTGGATGTGACGTACGCGTATTTTCTCCGTTCAGTACAGGACACCACGATTGCAAATTTAACCACTCGCGAAATCGTCGGGAATTTCCGATTCGCGAAAATTAACACTCGCGAAATATGGCGTATACAGGTGTCTAATGTCGATCAGTAGCGTATCTAGGGGGGGGGGGGGGCAAGGGGGGCACGTGCCCCGGGCGCCACTCCTTGGGGGCGCAAAAAAACGAAGAAGAAGAAGAAAAAAAAAAGAAAAAAAAAACGAAGAAGAAGAAGAAGAAGAAGAAAAAACAACAAAAAAAAAAACCTCGCCCGGAAGGGGGAGGGAGAATGGTGGGGAGGGGCAGAAAACCAAATCAAACAAGATAAAAACAAAACATGATGACGCGGACAAAATGACAATGTTTATTGTGTTCACACAAAAATTCCATGTTCTGTGAGCTGAAATACAAAAATTTTCGGCTCGCTCGCTGCGCTCGCTCGCCAAAATTTATACAAAAAAAAAAAGAAGGTAAGAACAAAACGTGATGATGACAAAATGACAGTGTCTATTGTGTTCACACATGTCATTTTATATTTAGCAGGCAAAATGTTTCACGGAGCAGCGGCTGCAATTTCATTCGTTCTGAAGCGATCGCCAATTGGATCAAAAGAAGGCGTCAACGGTTTCGAACATAGGGGGGGGGGGGCGAAAAAAACAACAACAAATCAAACAAGATAAGAACAAAAGGTAATGATGACGCGGAAATATACAAATTTCGGCTCACTCGCTCGTACTAATTTAGAGTATTTTTTTTTTCAAGTCCTCAGTTTGTTGGTATAAATCGTTCTCTATAAGGCCGTCACTATATCTTGATTAGAATTGTAAGATTTAATAAGCAAAAATTGACAAGAGTTTCATGATTATTGTAAGCTGAAATACAAAAATTTTCGGCTCGCTCGCTGCGCTCGCTCGCCAAAATTTGTATAAAAAAAGAGAAGAAGATAAGAACAAAACGTGACGATGACGCGGACAAAATGATAATGTCTATTGTGTTCACTCATGTCATTTTATATTTAGAAGGAAAATGTTACACGGAGCAGCGACTGCAATTTCATTCGTTCTGAAGCGATCGGAGATTGAATCAAAAGAGGACGCCAACGGTTTCGAATATACGGGGGAGGGGGGCGCAAAAAAAAAAATAAAAAAAGATAAGAAAAAACCGTAATGATGACGCAGAAATATACAAATTTCGGCTCACTCGCTCGTACTAATTTAGAGTATTTTTTCAAGTCCTCAGTTTGTTGGAATAAATCGTTATCTATAAGGTCGTCACTATAATTGTGAGATTTAATAAGCAAAAAAAATGACAAGAATTTAATGTTTTGTAAGCTGAAATACAAAAATTTTAGGCTCGCTCGCTGCGCTCGCTCGCCAAAATTTATATATAAAAAAAGATAAGAACAATACGTGATGATGACGAGGACATTTACAAATTTCGGCTCACTCGCGCGCAATAATTTAGAGTATTTTTTAAAGTCCTCAGTTTTTTGGTATAAATCGATATCTATAAGGCTGTCACTATATCTTGATTAGAATTGTAAGATTTGGTAAGCAAAAAATGACAAAAATTCCATGTTTTGTAAGCTGAAATACAAAAATTTTCGGCTCGCTCGCTGCGCTCGCTCGCCAAAATCTATCAAAATTCATTACATTTAAATCACCCTCAAAAGATCCCTTTTAAGTGCTTGAAAAAGCATCATGTGGACTTTGTTTAAAGTCCCTACCGGGATGGGGTTGGGGTTGAACACTTTTTCAGAAATTAGGGGCGCAATTTTCGTGGGCTTGCCCCGGGCGCCGTTTTCCCTAGATACGCCACTGATGTCGATTATACACGGTGAAATCAGTGCTGAATTGTAAATTGTGTCAAAATGCTCGGAGGGAAATAATTGATAATACAACCATGAATTTTAGTTCATATCAGTCGAATATAAAAGCCGTTCTTTTATTTCTTTAATGCCAGTACAAAGCCAGCATTTCATTACAAATAAAATCTAGATTGAAATCTTATATGATTAGGAATTTTCTCTCAGATGCATATGTAGATGCCTAAATAATTCTGAAATGGTTGTAACGCAACCATTGCAACGTTGGGTCAGATCCCGACCTCGACAAATTGAGGTATACCTGTGCGTGCACTGCTCATTTATGCGCAACTTTGTGTTTGTTTGAAGAACGGGAAAGATGGTTCATACCTGGAATTGTATTCTCTTAAAGTGAGATTTACATTTTTTTCTTAATTTTTATCGAAGACAACCGCAACAATTTCGAGGTTTTTTTACTTTTACTCTGAGAAAAATCTGATATCGTATCAAACAAAGATAATAAATTATTAATTGTAGAAATATGTATGATGAAGATGAAATATTTAACCATCCATGAAAGTACTTATGCAGTGTCTCTCGTACAATTTGCTTTTCTTATGAAGATTAACGCACTACTAGCATATTTTAAAAATAACTGTTAAAAAGATGTATGATTATAGAGATGAAGTATTTATCACAAATTCAGGAGAGTAACTTAAGCAGTTTTTCTAGTATTTTCCATGACATATAGTGAATAAATGTATTTATTTATGTTCACCTACAGCTGTGACATGGACAAGCTGCTGGAAATGATATACGTATATTCGTATATAGCGTTAGGTTCACATCGCTATGAGGATCACATGAAATACCCCTCCCACTTACAGTCCCAGCAATGATCAAACGGCATAGAATTCAGATATATCTAATTGTCTATCTACCTACCGATGTCAACTTCTCTCTCCCTCTCCCTCTCTCTCTCCCCTCTTGTCATGCAATCGTTCCTCTACTGTGTGTAATCTGCAGGGAACAATGCGGCATCAGGTATATCCAACATTCACACTGAGCACGCTGCTATGTAGACTCTTCATTCCACTTATTCGCCTCATGAGGGCGGGCGACATTGAATCTAACCCAGGCCCTCATGATGATTCGACTGACAGGTACAGTGTAGCAGCATGCATAGCCCAATGAAATTTCTGCTTTCAGTGTATGGTTTGCATCATCTGATCCTACATTGCATCTTGTCATTTTTCTTGTTTGATTACAGTTATCTCCGCCTATTTCATGTTGTCAAAGAACGTGTAACCCGGGAATTTAACCCATATTTAATCATTACAGGGCTGCCAACTCTCACGCATTGAGCGTGAGACTCGCGCATTTTGGTCCTTTCTCACTCTAAAACTTTATTTCATTTGCATGCATTTCTATTGATCTCACTCATTTTGACTCCTAAATTATAGCATTGGCCTATGGGAGTCTCACTCTCAAGTTTCCAGTGTTGGCAGCCCTGTAATTACTGTTTTGGTTTTGGTTTTCTGTAAGACAATCTCTAATTCTCGTCGAATATATGTTGTATGTTAAAACAGACAGATAACCTATTCATCTCTTCAACTGGTTCCATGCAGATACGAGAAGATGCTTCCCAACTTGTGTACAGAAATACCTCCCTCATCCTACATGGACCTCGGAATCTCCCTCGGGTTTAAACATTCCGAGCTAGATAATGTCAGGCAAAAGCATCATTTGGACTCCAAGGAAGCACTTATGGAGATACTGTGTGCATGGAAAACCAGACAGCCTCCTGGTACCGATATCATGAACGTTCTTGCAGAAAAGCTTCGAGAGTCCCATCTTAACTCTTTGGTTCACGTGGTCACCTCTCATTTGAAACCACGAGGTGACGTGTCCTTCACTTTGTTTAGTTGTTTGGTTTTTGTTTGTTTGTGTGTGTGTGTGTGTGTTTTTTTTTTTTGGGGGGGGGGGTAGTTATCTTTCTTTTTCCCCTTCAGTTAGTTTGGTTATTTGGTCGGTGTTGTTGTTATTGGGGTTTTTTTTGAGGGGGTAGTTATCTCTCTCCCTCTCTCTCTCCCAATCTCTCTCTCTTTTGCCCTTCCTTACTTTTTAATAATGTCTTTTGGCAGACGCCTTTTCATTTTCTGTAGATGAGATAATCGCTAGTAGAGTTGTTTATAGTAGGTATCTCCAATAGTGTATCCATGATGAGATTATAACTTTTACTATTCAATAATAAGCACAGCGAATCTTATGCTCACCATTAACAATTACCATTATATTCATTTTTATGTGATTATTATAAAAGGGTTTGATAGAAGATGGTGAAGTGCTTTGAAAACATCCTTGAAGACTTTTTTTTCTAGGAGGCTGGCGATGTTGTAGATAGCAAATACCAACTAAAGATAGTCTCTTTGAAAATCGGACTAAAGCACTCTTGGAAGATCTGATTTACTTACCGAGGTGTAAAAAAATCTAATCAATCAGTCCATGTATTAATTTCTATAGTATGCAAGTCAAAATATTAAGCTATCAAGCTTGAGTGGATAGAAGCACAAAACTGAGGGTGCAAAACATTCGACAAAGTTTTATTATCATTAGAATATATATATATATATATATATATATATATATATATATATATATATATACAGAGAGAGAGAGAGAGAGGGAGAGAGAGAGTTTCTAGAGTTTGCCTGAAAAAAAAGACGAGAAAATCATTTTAATGTGATTACCCATAGTTTTACATATTGCTTACAAGAGATTGATCGGTGTCGAAGATACACTGTGGGGATTTCTCGGGTCATAGTTAATGGGTCAAAGTGATTCATTCTTTTGTTCATACTGATTCGTAAATACTGAAAAGTATGAAGATACTTCTCTACTTTCTTTTTACCGAAAAGGCCAAAGAAACCAGTTATTATAGCATTTTCATAAAAGAAGAGATTCTCATTTTCGTCATACATGGATCACTTTAATGTTTGTTCCTTCGACATGTAAGCCACTTTCTCATCGGAACCCCTCCCCGCTCCTGTCGATAATCGTGAATTAAAGATTATTCACCATCATTGTAGTGATATGGCCTATAGGTACCTGCGGAAAGAATGAAATTAAACTGCGATTCTCCTTTCAATCCTCAAGCAGCAGTTTATAATCGGTTAAGTGTACAAACGTTAACATTAGGATAACAAATTCTTGTTATATCCCATGGAAATAACCAGTATGAACAATGCACAACTTGCATCTGGCTGTATTAGGAAAAGTTGTTTTAGTGGCCTCTTTGTGGATTTTTCCTGTTTATTTCCATTAATGTATATCAAAATAATGACAATAATCACATGAATTCGTTAATTGATGCAAATGACGGATTAGGCCGGGGGCCCAGAATATTTCTATTTACCTGAAGAGGGTCACAAGGTTTGATGGTCTCATCATTCTAGGATGTGGCCAAGGGTAGATAACATTTATGGCAAGACACATCCTGTACCGTAAGCTTAGAGGGCGTAAAAAGGCCCCTGAAAATGCATTTACTCAGCCGAAGGGTGTCATGGACAAAAGTTGTTGATTGATTGATTGATTGATTGATTGATTGATTGATTTTATTTTCCGTATGAAAACAACAACGGCTAGATGGCCCATATCCAGAGATGCCAACATGGCATCGCTGGTCTTCCATGGGGTCCAGAACATGGAAGTTATACAAATACAATGTAAAATCATTAAAAATACATAACTTGTAAAAATGTTGATATTTGAAATACATAAGTTAAGAGAAAGAAAAACAACAACATCGAATAGCGAATAACAAATAAAAAGGATACAAGAAAAGGGAGGGGAAAATGATGGATATTGTTCATTTGGGTGTACCTATTATGAAAACAGCAAAGCCAGTAATTTTAGGGACCCCAGACAGTAGCTCCAAGTTGCCCCACCCTTACCGTGTTTCTCAGCTGAAAAGGGTCATGACTACTTTCTTTTGCAGCGGAAGTAGTACTCAACAAACACTAGATACCCACAACACCAAACCCAGTCGTTCTACGTACTGCAGTAGCCCAGATATGCCATCTCATGTTATTTTATTTAGCTGAAAGAGTCATGACTAATTTCTTTGCAATAGAAGTACTACACAACAGCTGAGATACCCGATAGATAGACCGATATTTGGATGTGGCCAATCGTCAATAAAGTTAATTACTTACTTGTAAGTCACTTCCTGTACCATAAACCTAGGGCAAAAAAAAAAAAGAATCCCCAAAAATGCACTTATTCAGTCGAAGGGGGTCAAGGACAAAAACTGGTGGATATCGTTTTCTTTGGGTGTACCTGTAATGAAAACAGCAGAGCCAGTAATTCTATCCTGTAAGGGACCCTAAATAGTAGCCCCACAAGGCCCCAGCCATACTACGGGTACTATTCAGCTGAAAAGACTCCTGGCTTTTTTTCTTTTGCAGGGCGCTATGGAAGTGGTATAAAACAGCTAAGAGATATCCAAAACACCAAAGCCAGTTGAATTCTGCTGCACGGAGCCCCAGGCAGTAGACCGGCCAAAGTGCAACCCAAACGCTGTTATTGAGCTGAAAATGGTCATGGCTACTTTCTTTTGCGATGCAGGTGGTACTCAATTAAGAAAGATATTCACATTACAAAGGCCATGCACTTATGTTATCTCGTACGGGGCCTCAGATAGTCACCCAAAAGTGCCCCACCCATATGATGCTACTCGGCTGAAAAGGGTCAGGGCTCATTTCTTTTGCAATGGAAGAAGTACTCAATAGAGATACCCCACTTATACTGTACGAGGCACTGGCCAGTAGCCCAGAAATGCCACCTCGACTGATTTTATACAGCTGAAAAGAGTCATGACTAACATCCTTTGCAATGGAAATACAATGTATTACGCAACAGCTCGAGGTACCCCCAAATACCAACGAATGCCAGTTAGGTAGTATTGCATCCTGATATACGGGGCCCTAGACAAGACCCAAGAAGTGTCACCCCCCTCCCCCACCACCACCACCACCAATGATCCATTTTGCTGGAAAGAGTCCTGACTAATGTCTTTTCCAATGGAAGTAGTACACCACATCAGAGATACCAAAAACACCAAAGTCAGATATTCCATCCCTGTACGGGGACCAACACAATAGCCCCAAAGTGCCCCCAACCCATACACACATATTAACTAATTCAGCTGAAAAAGGTAATGGTAGCCCAGAAGTGTCGAGGCCTCTCAAATATGATTAAAAAAGAGAGAGAGAGAGAGAGAGACAGAGCTCTTTATTTTTTTTTTTCAGTGGAAGTAATCTAGCATAACACAGCAGAAATACCCAAAACACCAAAACCAGTTATTGGACCCCCATACTTTAGCCCAGAATTGCCCCATATGACTTCCAAAAAGAGCTATGGTTAATTTCTTATTCAATTAAAGTAGTACACAACAGAGATACCAAAAGCACCAAAAACAGTTATTTCATCCTGTACGGGGTCCTAGAAAGTTGCTTAAAAGTGTCCCCTTCCCATGTTTGACTTTGAATAGGAGTCATGACTAATTTTCTTTTGCGATGAAAGTAGTACACGTGAGAGATACCACAAAACATCAAAGCCAGTGATTTCATCCTGTACAGAGTCCAAGACAATAGCCCATAAGTATCCCCCTTGTATGATTAAAAAAAAAATAGCCATGGCTAATTTTCCTTTGCAATGGAAGAAGTAAGTCCTACACAAGAGAGTTACCCAGAATACGAAAGCCAGTTATTTCATCTTGTACTGGGCCCCAGACAGTAGCCCTCGAGTACCCTCACATGCATTTTTATTTAGATATTAGAGACATGGCTGATCCTTTTGCAATGGTACCTGAAACACCTAAGCACTTTTTGTCCTATAAAGGTCCTAGAGAGTGGTTCAAAAGTATCCATCATTTGAGGTTTGTTTTTTTTTTAGGAGTCATGGCAAATTTCTTTGCAATGATAGGTATACACAAGAGATATTGCCAAAACACCAATGCCAGTTACTTCATCCACTAAGGGGCCTCAGACAGTAGCCCAGAAGTGTGCAGGTCACGAGACCGACACCCGCAAGTCATAGGCCTACAGCCCACGGGTCATACAGCCCATAAGTCATACAACTTATGAGTTACACAGCACGAGTCACACGGCCCGTCAGTTCGACACAAGACACATGAGACCGACACATAAATCCCCATGTTGCATCTGTCGAACTCGTCGGCTGTTATTACCTAGTGTCGAAATCATGGGCTTCATTTGCCTAGTGTCGAACTCATGGGCTGTATAACTCGTGAGCTGTATGACTCGTGGACCTGGTTTCAATGTCGAACTCGTGGGCTGTATGACTCGTGGGTGTCGGTCTCATGGTGGGATGGTCCCGCCCAAAAGTGCCCCCCCCCCCCCCATATGATAAAAAGAGTCATGGCTAATTTCTGTTGCAATGGATGTACAACAGAGATTCCCAAAACACCAAAGCCAGTTATTTCATCCTGCATGGGGCCCCGGACTATAGCCTTAAAGTACCCCCTACTCCTACAATCTTATTTAGTTGATAGATACGTGGCTGATTTCTTATGCAACAATACCTGAGTCCTGTAAAGACAGTAGCTGTGAAGGGCTCCTAAATCCCATAATACCTGATATATTTACCTAAAGAATGACATGATTTTTTCTTTGTATTAAACCAGTACGTATTAGATCAATAATTAGTTGAATAAAAAAATTTGAAACAAACTCACTGTTTCGACATTTCGCCAATTATCAATTTGTTTCTACGGGCGATTGACGCACCAGTTGATGGAATAGCCCTTATATCTACAAACAGTGAATTTGTTCCCAGTTTTTTTTTTTTTATTGAACTAATTATTGATCTTGTACTTTGACTGGATGAATGAGAAGAATTTACATCAGTCTATCCAAGTACGTATTGTAACAAATATGACGTACAGATGACAGATTTTCATCAGAAAAAAAAAGTACCTCTTGATATGCATTTTTGTGTACATGTGGTGAATGACATGGTAATTCTGCATTCCCAATACTTTCTTCCTGTGTAGTGTAAACTAAATATTTGTGAATTTTGGTTAAGTAATCCATGGAAATTCCTTTAGATTAAGGTTTACTTAAAGGGGATGGCTAGTACTGATTAGTGGGAATCAGCGGGAATGCTGGAGGATAATAATTGTTCTAATCCTTGTGGGATTCATTTAAGAGTATATACATTATATATCTATTGTTGTGTGAAAATTATTTACTTCAGAATGGTCTCATATTCAAGTAATGTGCAGTTTAATGTTTCCAGGTTAGCGTGCCTGGTCAATGACGGGGCATTAATCGTTACGTTATTTAGAAATGAGTGATTCATTATATTGTACTTTATTTTTACTTATATATATATATATATATATATATATATATATGGCGTATAAAAAAGAAGGTCATCCAACTTTGGAGAGCACAATGTTGGAAAACAAAACTATCCCTCTTTCCAGTGGTACCTAATTACGTTGACATATAATGTCATCATTGTCATGCATGAATGGGCACATTGACTTTCAAGACGGCAATGACGACAATGACAATGTCGTGTTAGAGTGAAGAAACGACGCGCGTCCCACTGCATAAAATAGGGAGCTTTAAGGCGGACTCACACTGTGCGATTTTTACTGCGATTTACCCTTTGCGATGTCGCACGACGAGAAATCGCACAGTGTGAGGATTTCTGCGATACGATAACCGGCGATTTTGAGCTATCGCAGCCCATCGCAGAATTTTCAACATGTTCAAAATTTATCGCAGGATCTTTGCGATGGTGATCGAAAACTTTCAGTGGAGCAAGGCGGTAGAAGAAATACTGATCAAGATTTGGCTGGATATGCTTCCTTTATTCCACAATTGCTTACTGATCTATCTCAACATGATGACGAAGATGAGATGGGGAGGGAGTTTTACAACGACTTAGAATGCAATCGTGAGTAATTCTACCATGAATATGGGCTTCTCGAGTCCATCGCAGCTGTTTTGTCCATACGTAGTCCCATTTACAGAGTTTGAACGAGGGCAAATTAAACAGTCTGTGGGTTGGTTAAAATTTTGTGTGCGTACCGCCGGACCGGTAGGCCTACTGTATGCATAGCCTTGGCCCTTAATTGGACTAACTTGTTAAGTCAAAAAAGTGTTTGATCTACAAACGTTAATGTTTAAATTATACTAGACCTAGGCCCTACTGAGTATAGTATAAACTAGACCCATATCTAGCCATGCCTAATTTTAGGCCCACACACGTATTTAGCCTAACGTTAAATACGTACGTGTGTGGGCCTAGAAGAAGTGGTTCTATACATATAGTATAGGCCTGACTACATTGTAGCTTTTTAATCTAGATTGATACGTGTTCCAGTCGAATTTTAATAAATCGACATAAAATTTACTACTTCTACTGACGTTAACGTTAGTACTAATTAGGCCCCTCTGGGCCCTGGTCTGGACAGGCCCTAGATCTAAGTCTAGACCATATTGGCGTATTGCACTGCCACTGGATCGACTGATGTGGACGTGAACACTAACCGTTAACACGTAAACAGCTAAGTAACGTTAGGGCCTAACGTTAGACGTGATTTCTGTCTAACTTTGAAAAAGAGTAAGCTAGCCAACAGTTAGAGAGATCCAGATAATTTTTTTTACACGTTGATAGGAAAGGATATTGATAATGATATTGAAAGCCTAGCCCATTAACGTTAAGATGTAAAATTACTGTACACCATAAAAGATCTCTAGAAATCTACATTCTTAAGTCTGTAATATATAGATTAACTAGTCTGTCTAGACCTAACTACATGCAGCCGCTGTCGCAAAGCGACTGCTGTGCTGTGCACAGTCTGTCTGGTCAGACTAGTCTAGGCTTAACTGTGACCAGCCCCAACACACAGGACAGTGTAACTGTCTACACGGAGCGTCCTGGGGTAAGTCTAGACCCTAAGCACTAACGTTAGATCTAATAAAGCACTAGGCAGTAGCAGTCATAGCATGCACTAACGTTGGCACTAGTACTCGCAGTCAGCAGGCTTCTTCTTTTTAGTTTTAGACCCGTTCTACAACATTAAATGATAGTAATGTTTCTAGTCCCTTATAGCTTACGGTGATCTACCGTAAGGTACTAACGTTAGATGGGTTTCCTTTTTTTTTTTTTTAATGTGCTCGTGGATTTCAAAATCATACGGTAGGCCTACTCTGGTTAAGCTAGTGATGACTACAGAAATACAGTGTAGATTATTACTTAAGCCTAGGCACCTACTGGATCTAGATTGTCAGTAGCTGTGCTAGCCTTTCCTGCCCTGGGCTTCGACCTTGGTGGTCTGGAACCGTAGGCTTACATTTTGTATTAAACGATTAGAGGAATTAGAACTCTAGGCGTTAGACCTACATTGTATATTTGAGATCCATTGCTATAGTTACAAGCAGTATGAATCCAGATCCTAGACAGAAAAATAAACAATATGTTCGCAGGAGTTTAATGACATTAAAAAAAAAGAAATCTTTGACGGCTCTTGGATCCTCCCAAACATTTTTTTGGAGAGTAGACATAGGGTCTATAGTCTCATGGAAATTGCCTAACTAGGGCAGGAGTACAACACTCCAGATTTTTAAGAATAAGGCCTAAATGGAGCTGAGGTAACTTTGATAGATCAATTGTTCTTGGAGATTTGTACGGAAATTGTAGTCTAGAATTGTAGAAACACACACCCACAAAACAATTGCAAACTATGCAGTGAAGTGACCCTCTCTACATGTAGGTCACTAGGTGATTAACATTTTATCCGTGTTTGTCACTGCGAGTTTTTATGTGATGATCAATCATGCACTCCAAACTGAGAGGTGTTACTGTATGAGGCTGTAACATGTTCATGCCCAGGTCTGCAGACTAGTGCTACAAAGTATTTTGATTATCTGGTAGCGCGTCATTTGTTAATCTGTGTTGATAATAAACACAGCCTTGTCGTTGCTGCCTCAGCAAGTCACAAACGTGCTGTGCACAGCACTTCGTAAGGCTATATTATACAGTGTACACTGTAGTACCGGTATACATGTCATACTCTCTGTTAACTTTAATTGCCCTTTAATTTCATAACAAAGTATATCAAAATGAACTCTCAGTCTGAAATCATCAAAGACCCTGCCCCAATCTGTAGGTGTACAGATTGTACTTGCAGTTTGATTGCAGAATATAAAACATCATTCAAAGGCAATCATAATTATCCAAAATTGCAGACTGTAGGAAACAAATGCTGTATGCGTCATATGTGTTACTCATGTATATTGACATACTTGTACTAAATACACTATATGTAATGCAGAGTGTAATTTGGTTTAGCTTTCCGGCCCTAAGATCTTAGAGCATCTACTTATTAATGACTGAAATAATTATGATTATGATATATGAATTTATGAAGCACTTATGTACAAGCCTCTATGATGTTATTCTGAGTTACATGCAAGTGCTTCTGCTATTTCCAATGATCAACAATGGTGAATAATTGAATAAATTTGTGTATCACTATATGTTTTTGTTAACTCTATTCATTCCCAAATGTTGTCCTTTTTACCCAAATGGTAAATTTAGAGTCTACTGTAATTATCATAAATGCCTAAAAATATTTGTCCCTTTGTGTCACCCTAAACAGGTCTGAATAAAAATGAAATCTCTAGGGAATTCATACACAAGCTTGTCACAATGTTGAAAAGGAAGAGCAGAAAAGGAGCAGCTGGCAACCGGTTGTCCTGCAGAAGTAAATGAATCCCTCTCTTACCTACAATTTCTGAGGACAAACATGCCAAGAGGATCACTTACCAATTTTGGAGACTGAGGTACATTATATGTGCTAGAAGATAAAATAAACACTTTTTCATACTTTCCAAAATTTTTATGTGACTGCATGTGTGAATACATCAGTTTCTTTTTCTTTTTATGGTGGCTTGACAATAAAAAAAAACCCACTAAGTTGAGAGAAAGAAAGAAATTATTTCAAAAAGTGTAATTTAATTGTCTTTACAGTATTTTGAAGAAAATAAAAATGTCATTCATGCTAGCCTAAAAGTAATGAATAGTTTATTCATAGAACTTCTAATACAGTTCATTGTTAGCAATTTCTAGAAATTTATGAAAACATCATCTCTCTGAAAGAATGAATCAATTGTAAGACATATGAGAAATGCATCTCTCTTCGTTATTCTAATTCAATACGATAATATGTATTCATGTTTGTGTGTTTTTTTCTTTTTCTTTTTCTTTTTCTTTTTCTCCTATTTACTAGGAATTACAAGATGATAAAGACTCTACCAGTAAGGCGTCAAAGGCTGAAATGCTACACATAAGATGATGGAGAAGGAGCAGGAGAAGGAGATGCAGGACCTGTCAAAGCAAAACCTAAGAAGATAAGGAGGAGTCAAGAAGCAAAGGAAACCAAAATTTTATCAGCAGTAGGTACCCTGCTGATGCAGCAATGGAAAATGTTTGCTTTACACCTCAAATAGAGAGAGAAAGAAAAACAAAAACATGCTTCTTCTTGTTGTTTTTCTCTCTACAGACAAGTGCAACATATTTATGTATTTGGGGTGTATCTGAAAATTCCAAATTTGATTTACATACTTCAAACAACATTGTTGAGTTGGCTTTATTCAAAGAATTATCAGCCAGGGATACTTCTTTTTGTCAGGGGGTTCAGATCTAAGATCACTGTCGAAATTTGCTGATTTTAAGTTATCACATCAACAAGGATTATTCAGGTGTAAGTTCTCTAAGTATTAAAAAAAAAAAAACCATGCCACATTGTTCTTTTACTTTCTCAAGAAAAATAAAATTCCAGAGTCAATTCCATGGTCGAGGACCTTCATAACAACTCAACTCAATGACTCAACTGTGGTTGTCAGTTGCTAATGTATGTAGTTCAAGTGCTGTAAACACTGTGAGCAAATGGGCGGAAAGTTGGAGGCATCCTAAACTACAAACATTTGCTTCACAGGGAACCTTATGCATTTTTGTAACAATTAATATTTCCCCTGTTTTCTCCCTTTTGCTCTCTTTTTTGTGTTTGTTTAGCCCTTGTCATGCAGTTCACCTCAACACTTACACCTGTAACTGCAAGATCGATGTGGGATGACATTGCTGTCTCTCTGGGACTTACTGGAAACAAAATGTGACTTTTCAAAGCAAGAAAATGGCAGCTACTACAGCAGGCAGTCCTGAAGGTGGAACTTGAAGAAACTGACATATTGACTTACTATATTCTTTCATTTATGTTGGACCATCAGTGCAAGTTGCCATGAATTTTACATGCATTTGATGTTAACTTACAATGGTTTTATTTCAACTACAAACACAGCTACTCTCGAAAAAGTCAAATTTACATGCAATCACTGTGAGTCATTTTTTTTCTGAAATAACAACAAACAGCTGAAGAATTTCAATGTGCAAGGTTTTGTCATGATTTTAAGGCGATTATGCACTGTTACTCCTGCAATGCACTTCCAGTTTCTCTTTAAAATTTATCCTGCAACTTTAAATCAAGTACAACAAATGTACCATGTTTTGTTTGTATCACTGAAAAACTGGAGAGGGAAAAAACTCCTCAAGATTTTGTTTGATTTGTGAGGGCCATTACAATGTTCAGAGACAATAGCAACACTCTTTCCACTGCTGTTTAGAATTGTATGTTTTGTGCAACTTTACATTAAACTCAACATGTGTGCTAAACATTGTTTTAATGGCTTGAAAACTGGGGAAGAAAGCTGTTCTCAAAGCCGTTACGTAATTTTGAGGGCAATTAGTGCTGTTACCACGGCAACACATTTTGCAGTGAGCTGAACATGTAAGCAAAACTTCTTTTGAATCGATGGAAAACTTCAGAAGTTCAAGAGATGTTTTACCTTGAAGTTGTTGTACATGATTTGTACTGTTGCAAAAGTGGTAGTGACATGACATCATATTTCTTCGTCACTCACAAGACTGCGCAGAGTAAAAACCACCTTCGGCCTATGTGGAAGTGAGAGCTTATTGCAAGTTTCAATTCTGAATTTAGAGTAATGTGAATGCAGCAGACAGCATTCTGAGTTGGCTATTTTTTCCTAGGCAGTATATGCTACCGTATAAGTGCTGCATGGTATTTTAATCATACATATTTTAACTACTGATCTCCCCCCCCCCATGCACAAAATTATGTTTGTTTGTTTGCTTGTTTTTTATCATACCTCTATCTGTATCAATGGATAACATTTATTACTGGACTCAACATCTGAGAGTTTGAGTCAGCAAATTGTTATAGTTGTTTTTGCTACATTGTGGGCTACAATTTGCCACTTACCCTTATCATTCAAAGCAATTCAATGTCCATTCATTTGTATCTCCCTTATTTGATATTGGTAACACAATTGTATATTTCTTGCTTATAAGTCAATTCTGGAAAGTAAAATGTGTAACCAAAAATACATGTACTCTAGCCTATAACCTTTTATCTTTTTTTTTCTTCCACACATTTTAACCAGCACATCTTCTTCTTGTAAAGAATGTCTAAGGTAGGCACCAACATAATCTGGGATGGACAGAAAATGGACAGTGTTGAAGATGAGATCTCCTGTAATAATATTACATTATTAAGGTATACAATTGACAAGGTTTACACAATTCAATATATATATATATATATTTCAATTCAAATGACTGCTTTGCCACAGTATTTTGCAGTGTATGCAGTGTCTGATTTAAAATCTGGATTAGGACCAGTAGCACATTTAGTGCATCTCCAAGCACCCCTTCGGATGCTGGTATGATAATTTCATTTTGGCATTTTCCAAAATACACTGTATGTTCACATTAAGTGTTTATGTACCTTTGTACATAAACTCTAACTGTAAACATTGCTTGTAGAGTATGTTAGATTGCAGCAATTTGCTCTCTGAGGTTTGTTTGTTTGTTTGTTTGTTTGTGCTACATTATTTGGGAAATTGTAGTGGCATAGGTAGTTGCCGTGTGCAAATTGTAATGGTAACTCGTTGAGCTGAACTTCTTGTAGATGTTCAAGTTGACTGAATTTATTCATTGTTTACATGGAAAAGAAATGGAAGCTGATGTTTTTGGTCACTTTGTGTGATACTATTAAGAACTATGACATCCATACTAGAGTATGTATATGTGAATTGTACAGCACAATTATGATATTGTTTTCCTACTAGTTTTGCATTTTTTTGGCCTTTTTTGACAGTACAATTGTATTGAACTAATTGAAGCATACAGCAGAGCTGTAGTCATGTTATATAAAGACAAACCAACAGCTTGTACCACTTTGTACCATCTTCTCTTTTTCTTTTTTGTTGATGGAAATAAATAAACTATTGAATTGACTTTAATTGTGATCAATTAATCTATATTGTATATCTAATTTCATGACTTGAATATATCATTATCTTCATTCTTGTCACGTTTTTATTTGTGAATCAATATATATTGTAAATAAGTGTGATTCCCTTACATCTGGATGGTAATATTACATACACAAGAGTAAATTTTTCAAGGGCCAACCAGAAAAATATGTCAGCACATTTTATGTGCTTGAGAAACCACAATATATTAGAATTCCACTATCAAAGTCATAGAAAAGCATTCAGAGAATACAGACCTCCGCCAAGCAGTACATTTTCACCCTTACTGTGATTTCTACCCATTGTTATAATGACATAAATATGCATAATATGCTGTAAATGATTATTTCCAATGATCAAGAATCCTACAACCACCCCACCCTCCCCCCCCCCCAAAAAAAAAAGGGGGGGGGGGGGCTTTGATCCAGGCAGTGATCCAAATTGATACAAAAATATGGCATTGCATTTTTCTGTCATTATTAACTTTATTTCTTAGAATATACAGTGTTATTTGATTCATATCTAGTCATTTCTGTAGTTACTTTAGAGTCAAACCAAAAGAAAAAAAAGCAAGCTTTCAAGAACATACATTTACTTTACAAACCAACGTCGCCAAAAAAAAAAAAAACAATAATAATAAAATACAAAACATTCACGAGTGACTTCATTCATGTTACCGTTCTTTATGATGAACAGGTGCCATAATGTACGATGTACGCATGCGCACGGTGTAAATTGTAGGCCACAAATCGCACAGTGTGAGGTATACATCGCAGCACCTGCGACAGAGTGCAACAGGCTGCGATATCGCACATTGTCGCAGCGCAGCGCATCGCAGTAAAAATCGCACAGTGTGAGTCCGCCTTAAGATTTTAGACGCGCGGACGTTCAAAGGAAAAAAAAAAAAAACATGTTCTGAGCGTGCGCAGCAAAGACGCTTAACTAATAAGACACGAAAGTGCGCGCTAATCCTGTACAAAACAAATGGACAGCGCGCGGACCTCAAGCGTATTACGCACATCACCTGAGACGCGCTGCCTTGACGCTTGATAAACAGCAGCAGCGGCTTTAGGGACAGCGCGTCTCAGGTGATGTGTGTCTTTGCCTGTGACGCGCTGTCTTTGAAGATGTTGTTGTTTCTCAAGCGTCTTTGATTGTGAGATCATGTTGTTGCCAAATTTTTACCTCCACGAAATAATCCTTATTACTCTAAAATCTTGTTCTTCAAAATAATCCCCTTAATCGATAAAAAGCTACGACTATAATTTTTAAATCTTTTTAAGATAATAAAAATACCACTACCTTTCGAAATGAGTAATGTTCCTAGGTGTACTGAGTTTGTACTTAGCTCTCTTTTGTATCGTCATGTAGGGTAGCCATTTTGTGTCCATCTTTATCGCGCGCCTTCGTATCTTATATCTCTACTATCTTTGGTGCGCAGTCGCGCGCGTAAAGTCAATCTATTTTTAGCTTGCGTCGCCTGAGTTGTTTACTACGCGTACTAGGCTATTTTCACGTCCGCACAGTTTGCGACGTAGAGAGCTTCTTCATGCACTGATCATAATAGCCGGGTTCACACGTACAAATTAGCGGGATGACGATCGCGATCCTCATCCCGAGTTTTTTTGCGAGCGTCCACACGTACCAAATTAGCGGGATAGCGATCGCGATCGCCTGAGTTGTTTACTACGCGTACTAGGCTATTTTCACGTCCGCACAGTTTGCGACGTAGAGAGCTTCTTCATGCACTGATCATAATAGCCGGGTTCACACGTACAAATTAGCGGGATGACGATCGCGATCCTCATCCCGAGTTTTTTTGCGAGCGTCCACACGTACCAAATTAGCGGGATAGCGATCGCGATCGGTATCCCGCTAATTTGGCGAGCGTCCACACGTTCCGAATTATCCCGCTAATAGGGAGCTTTAGATTTTAGACGCGCGGACGTTCAAAGGAAAAAAAAATGTTCTGAGCGTGCGCAGTAGCGCGCGTAAAGTCAATCTATTTTTAGCTTGCGTCGCCTGAGTTGTTTACTACGCGTACTGGGCTATTTTCACGTCCGCACAGTTTGCGACGTACAGAGCTTCTTCATGCACTGATCATATGGGGGCGCGATTTTATTTTTTATACGTTGCGTCCCAGCGTAATCTAAAGCTACTTTTCCACACGACGCAGGGAGAGGAGAACGTCCAGTGCAAGCGTCGGCTCAAACGTCCGCGCGTCAAAATCTAAAGCTCCCTAATTGCCGATAGAGACAACAGCAAAGCCTGCAAACTGGGTCACACAGCGTCCTTCTCTATCACTGCCTGCGCGCACTTACCTTTGCCCATTGTCTTTTACGCGTCAGTGGTGTGGTTCGCGCGCTGTTGTTGTTGTGCTCCAAAGAGGTGAAGGACCTCTTCGCAGAGGCCTCGCTGTAGTGATGTGCGCATTGCATGATGGGATATAAAAACTCGAGATTCTAATCCCGACCGTTCACACGTACCAGCGCGGGGCCAATTATCCCGCTAATTGATGAACCAGCGCAAGATTTCTTGGGATTAGCATCGCGATGCTTATCCCGCTAATTTTCGGGTTTTTTCTGTCCACACGTGCAAAAAACTCGGGACGATCGCGATGCAAATCTCGAGATTTGTATCCCGCTAATTGGTGTACGTGTGAACCCGGCTAATGGGGGCGCGATTTTATTTTTTATATGTTGCGTCCCAGCGTAATCTAAAGCTACTTTTCCACACGACGCAGGGAGAGGAGAACGTCCAGCGCAAGCGTCGGCTCAAACGTCCGCGCGTCAAAATCTAAAGCTCCCTAATGAGATTTGCCCTGCGAAAGTGAATGAAAGTGACCAGGGCCCCGTTGCTAGAAACTTTGCGTTTAAACGCAACTTGCAACTGATTGTCACTGGCCAATCAAAATCATTGTTGCATGCATGTCTTCTTAATAGGGCAGACCCTGAGCCAATCAGAATGGTTGTTTCAAAATTAGCAATTATTTGCAATTGATTGCAACTTTCTTGCAACGGGGCCCTGAGATAGGCCAGCCTGTAGGAATTCAGGCTTATGTTTCGGGTTTGTGTTTAGGGTTCCTCTTTTAAAACGGGATCGTACAGTATTGGTTGAGACCTAATTTCAGGTTTCTAACATTTTTTGGTGAGATAATGAGAAACTTCTCATGAAATATGAAAGTGCATGTAATTCTATGAGGAATTCAACGTTTATTTGATGAAAATTGGTTTTGAAATGACTGAGATATCCACAAAAAGAGCGATTCTAATAAAGTGTGGGATCCACACTTTATTACGATCGCGGCTTTGTTTTAGTTTGTTTTTGTATTTTTCAGTCATTCCAAACCCGACCTTCATCAATTAAACTTTGAATTTCTCTTAAAATGGTATGCTCTATATTATTTGATAAGTGTTTTCTCGCAAAAACTTAAAAGCCCAATTGTCATCTCCACCAATACTGTACCATCCCTTTAACATCTTATGATTCACAACCTTTAACGTGGCTACCTGTCCGATAACTTGTTTCTCCGACAGAGGCCAACGACCTACCCACATAGTCCATTTTTTGTGTTCATATTCAACACATATAACCATGCCTTGAATACGAAGAGAGAAAATGGATAATGGTGTGGTCTTTAAGAGAAGGACCATGTTTGAATATCGACAACGTAGCAATATCAAAGGTTATGAAACATAATAGGTTAGAGGAATCCCGAGCTAAACACGAACCTGCAGTCGGGCAGCCTGTATTGATGATTTGACCACTTTCACTGACAGTTCTGATTCATACAGTGAGGTAATGCAGTGTTCCTTGAAAGTAATACGCAAACTTGGAAAAAGTTCAATTTGTCATTGTTCTCTTTAGAGTTCTTGTGAACAATCATGCATGGCGTTTGTCAACATGATTAGGTATTGATGGAAAGAGAAAGAGTTCCCTCTTCCTGAACCAACATTGAGCACTTTATAGCTGACAATTTTAAAATTATAGCCCGCCAAAGTTAAATTACTCTTTTTATATGCATTGTAGAGAGAGAGAGAGATAGAGTCATTATCAATGAGTATTTGCCTCTCTGTCTGCGTGCTTCACTTCCCAGGATCATCACCTACCACTTTGCTAACAAAGGAACAAGTACAACAATGCAGTGAAGAGCTGAAGGAGCATTACCACTTGTCACGCAAAAAAATCACAGTAGATCCGCTGAACTTCCTGGAACAAGTTGACTTGGATAAACTTTACACAAATTTAAGTCTGGTACAGCACAACGACAAGCGCGAAGCACAAATAACTTACGAGGAAATTTTGACACTTCAGGCAAATGGAAGACTTGTAAAGCGCATCTTGATCGAGGGTGAGGGAGGTGTTGGCAAAACAACGTTGTGCGATAAGATCGCATGGGACTGGTGCAGTGGAGTTGCGCTTGCGGAGCTAGACATGGTGATCGTAATTCCCCTTCGAGATGTCAGAGACGGTCAAAGTATTGGTGATATTGCTAAGGCATACCTGTCTGAATCAAACACAGTAACATCAAGCCAGATAGATGACTACATCTCAGGAAATCCAGATAATGTCCTTTTGGTGTTCGATGGGTTCGACGAGTTTAGCGGACAGTTGTCGGTAGACAGCAGCAATGAAGTAATTCGCATTTTACAATTGGATCGGTTCAAGTTCTGCAGGGTCTTCGTTACCACACGTCCATGGAGAACTAGCGAATTCACTAAGATCAAAAGGCTTGCCAAAGCTTATTCTGTTATCAACGTGGAAGGATTTGACGAGGAAAATTTGGAGACATACATCACGAGGTACTTCGAGTATGTACAAAAGAATGCTCTTGGAAAAGATCTGATCAATTTCATGACAGAAAATGATGTCATCCAGTCAAATATGGCCCCATATCCAATTTTTTGTGCTATGCTTTGCACCATGTGGAACGAGGCAGATGAAGAGAGGCGACAAGTAATACACGAGCTGCAAACTTTCTCTCAGTTTTTTAGAGAGATGATCTCCTTTTTGAAAGATCATTATGCAGCAAAGGAGTGTGGAAATCTGAATGATGAAAATCTTCCTCTGCTTATCACGAAAGCTGATAGAGCCATTCTAGACATAGGTGAGATAGCACTGGACGGTTTATTGAACATGTCTCTTTCATTTCCTGAAGAAAGATTCAATGAATGTAAGAGTGCCATGGTAACATGCCGCAAAATCGGGATTTTGACGTTGGAGAGCAATGTCATCACAAATAGGGAGCGTCATCAGCGCGGAGTCAAAATTCCCTCCTTTGTTAAATCAAGGGTTTCGTTTCCCCATAAGCTATTCCAGGAATATATTGCAGGAGTATACATTCAGGCTTTATTTGAAAAGGATCGATCCAAGTACGAGAGCCTCAAAAACAAACTCCTTCCTCAATACAAACAATTTCGTTACCTTCTCTACTTCTCCTCATATGCCATGGAAGAACTTGGTCTTGATATCATCGACGGCTTGGTACAGGGTGGTGACCAGGATTTCTGCGTTGATGTGGCATTTGAATGCCATACTGTGAAGGCCGCCAAACGAGTGGGAAAACAATGGCAGGAATATGTTCTTCACAGCGATCTGTCAAGCCATACACAGTCAGGAATGTCTTTCATGGTTCATTGTAACCAAGTGGTGTGTATACTTTTTTAAACAATTTACGCGAATGCTTTGTGGAAAGTAACAATGAAATGTCCCTTCATTTGTTTGTATGCATCTCGATTCTTGTATCATTATCAACTTTTTGTTAAAATTTCATCTCATACGTTCATAATATTTTTTTCTTTAGCTATTTTGCAAACAGACAGACAAATCAACATAAATGGTCTATACAAGTCAATTCTTCGACATTGAATTTCATAGTTGGAATGATTTTAGTCGGTCAAGACATTCACATCCTTTATTTCTGTGTAATTTTCACACGCATGAGTCTTGGGCCTGCAGTTTTACAAGGTGGCTTCGGTAGGCCTCAAAATTTTATATGTTGCTTCTTAGAGACACTTATTTTGTACTACAACATGACCAGTAACATTTGTAATCAGTATGATTCTAATGTTGGAATGTGTAAACCAAATATATTAGTATTCTCATTTATTGTACCAATCCGTACCAATGTTTTTAGAAATACGGAAATACACCGTATGACAATAAATTGAAAAGGACTTAAATGAACCGAACAAACATACATAAAAACAAACGAAAAGCAAAAACAAAACAAACCAACGCTGTCAAAAACAAATCATCCTTGTCGAAGATAACAGAAGTCTTTACATGTATGTACACTAAAGAGGATTATCAACTTTGCTATTAATACAAGTTCGGTATTGGGTGTTGCGTTACTTTACGTGCGAGACCTACATTCACGTCCATGAATGCGCGTCGTCCCCACTCACATTGAGTATAAGACCCTGTCACACCTTTCCGGGCAAGCTAAGCGGGCTTGTTGCGAGGAGGGACTTTCCGCACGCAGGACAATTTTCCGCAGGCGGACAAGAATGCTTGCGAGTTTCGCACCCGTTTCTAAAGGCCGTGTCACACCTTTCCGGGCAAGCCTTGCGTGCGACTTGCAAAGAACAATTTTGACTACCCGGAGGTCCCCGTAGATGATCCGCACATGACAGTTTATACCTAGCATGTATCTCAACCGTAGTCGCCCGGAGGTGCGCACGCATATATATATTTTTTTTTTTACCCGCAACCGTGTTTAGGCCCTGTCACACCTTTCCGGGTAAGCTACTCGGGCGTGTTACGTGTAGGGATTTTCTAGCACACCGGACATTCCTGAGGGCGGAAAAGGATTTGAGTGAGTCAACGCGTGTGTCTTACTTGCTGGACGCGTTCTATTTGAATTATACTTGCGAATATACTGTATGACCTTTGTACCAGTCGCGTGGGGGCTGACAACTCAGTGAAGGAATTCCTCTAATGGAATGGCTGAAATCCCACAGAATTTCATTATCTTGGCTGCATACGGGACTGCGAAGTACCTGCGTGGGAGTTGCCTGGGAAATGCTGCCGCTAAGGGCCTTCTACTGGCGTTCTGCGTGGACCTCTACGGGCATTCCCGCGACTCACCCGGAAAAAGTTTTGGTCATGCTCAAAACTTGGCTGCGGTTAAATCGGACTTGCGTGAGCACCTCCGGGCAACTACGCGCTAGATACTGTCAGGTGCGGACCAACTGCGGAAAGCTCCGGGGAGTAAATTAATTTTGTTTCCCCGCAAGTCAAGCCGCAAAACTTCCCCCGTACGGTATGACAAGGCATGAATGAAAATTGCAGGCATTCTTGTTCGCCCGCTGAAAATCTTCTACGTGCTGGAAACTACCTCCTCGCCACAAGCCCGCGTAGCTTGCCCGGAATGGTGTGACACGGCCTTTACATACTAGGCACGTACTACTTACCTTCTACTTGCGCGTATTTCGTGTGACCTGCGTGAGAGCTTTGAAACCGATCCGTTTTCCGTTACGAGCGACTTGCAGGTATTGAGATGTACCTGCGTTGGGGTTGCCTGCGAGGTGCTGCTGGTAAGGGTCTCATACTGGTGTTCTGCGTGCACCTCTGCGAGCGAACCCCCATGACTCACTCTGAACAAGTTTTGAGCATGCTCAAGGCCTTGTCATACCGCATCTGGGGAAGTTTTGCATCTTGACTTGCTGGGAAACGAGTTTGCTACCAGGAACTCTCCGCAGTTGGTCTGCACCTGACAGTACCTAGCGCGTATCTCGCTTGTAGTTGCCCGGAGGTGCGCACGCAAGTCCGATTTAACCGCAGCCATGTTTTGAGCATAACCAATTTTTTTTTTTTTTTTCCGGGTGAGTCGCGGGGATGCCCGGAGAGGTACACGCGGAACGCCAGTAGGAGGCCCTTAGCGGCAGCACCTCGCAGGCAACTCCCACGCAGGTACCAGGTACTTCGCAGTTCCGTATGCAGCCAAGATAATGACATTCTGTGGAACTTCTGCCATTCCTTCAGAGGAATTCCTTCACTGAGTTGTCAGCCCCCACGCGACTGGTACAAAGGTCACACAGTATATTTGCAAGTAGAATTTAAAGGACAAGTCCACCTTCATATACATAAGGATTGAGAGAATGCAGAAATATTATTAGAACACAACAGTGAAAGTTTGAGGAAAATTGGACAATCCGTTCAAAAGTTACGAATATTTCAAGTATCTGCGCAGTCACTGCTGGAAGAGAAGACTACTACAGTGTATGATGTCACATGCGTGCAACTATGAAGGAAAATAAAAAGAGAATTTCACAAAGCTTTACTTTTTGAATAAAGTGCACATTTCTTCGACTTGCTACTGAAGTATGTTAAGGGTAATATTATTTCCCCCTGCTTTCTGAAAGAGAGAAGTCAACTGTTCTTTTGTTATGCGAGAAAAAATGGAAATATGTTGAAATTTTCTTTATTCTTTCTTTATATCGTTGTACTCATGTGACATCATAAGCTATAGCAGTCTTTTCATCCAGCCGTGACTGAGCAGAAACTTCAAAATTCATAACTTTTTAACGGATTGTCCGATTTTGCTCAAACTCTTACAGATGTGTTCTACTAATATTGCTGCATTCACTCAACCCACATGTCTATGAAGGTGAACTTGTCCTTTAAGTAGAACGCGTCCAGCAAGTAAGACACATGCACTGACTCGCTCAAATCCTTGTTCGCCCTCAGAAATTTCCGGTATGCTGGAAAATCCCTACACTCAACAAGCCCGCGTAACTTGCCCGGAAAGGTGTGACAGGGCCTAAACATAGTTACGGGTAAAATATTTAAGTGCGCACCCCCGGGCGACTACGGATTAGATACGTGCTAGGTACTGTCATGTGCGGGTCATCTGAGGGGACCTCTGGGTGGTAAAAATTGTTCTTCGCAAGTCGTACGCAAGGCTTGCCCGGAAAGGTGTGATACGGCCTTTAGTTCAGTTTCTATATAAAATCTCACGTAAAACCACCCATAGCAATTAAGTTTACACATTCTAGACTTGCAGCATAAATCAATGCCTGGGAGCAAAATTTGAGATCGTTGTACCGTGGACATGTTAAGAAATTTGTGGCACTATAATTCATCACTTGTTCAGTTCAAAGCATTATGTTTGTTTGTTTGGGTTTTTTTTTTCATTTGACTTGAACTAAGCACAATTATTCTCCGTCGTTCGATTCCCACTTCCTGGTGGTGTTAAATCAACACTATATACAGTATATCCTCCCCCCCCCCCCCCAAAAAAAAAAAAACAAAAAAAAAAACACAACAACAACAACAACAAAGAATTATTGCTCTGTTAACTTCATTATGATAAAATAATAATTGTTCAAAATCTATTTCAGGTTTTTAAAATATAATATCTTAGCTTTATTGTGCAGAAAACCCCATCAGATTTGCTTAAAATGGTCACAGAGAAATGTGAAGCGTTGAAAAACATGTCATGGGTTTGATTCCTCTAAGTTTAACACTTGGATGCTCTTGGAACTGCATATTAAATGTGTGAATACAATGGACAGAACGTTGAGGGAAGGGATACCTGACATTCTCTACAAACATCTTCATTTTTCTTTGACCATTGAAGCAAATCGGATGGGTTTTCTGAACAATGTGGATAATAAGTTATGGCATCATACCCTGAAATTGTATTTGGATTGATTTACTATTTTTAAATTTATTGTTGTGGAGGGTCATTTTTTTTATTCATTTTTTTTTTTTTTGGGGGGGGGGGGGACACACGGTAGACTGGGGTTAATGGTCATTATCGATGTCGATTGTGTTCAGTTGACTGCAGTGCTAATGCTCGATTAAAGGTACTTGATTTGGAGATAAAAAACCATCGACGGCGCTGACATTGGACTTAAAATGACCCATTTACTGCTGGATAATATTATGAAATAGAAGATGAAAAAGAAGCGAATCGTGTCATAAGCTGTAGTAACGTCGGCAAATCAATTAAAGAGATGTTACAGTTTGAATTGGTTAAGATGGGACCTTTTTGACGATGATTTTATTTTTTTTCTGGGGGATGTAAAACCTCTTTTGAAATACATTGTATAAAAGAACACAAAATTCTAAGAAGAATTTTAAGTTTATTTGATGATAATTACTTTAGAAGTGGCTGAGATATCTAAGAGAAAGCAAACCTAATAAAAGGTGGGACCCGCCTCTTGTCAGCATCACTTAGATTTACTTTGTTTTTGGATATCTCGGCCATTTCAAATCCGATTTTCATCAAATAAACTGAAATCCTCTTAGAATTGTATGCTCTTTAACATTTCATAAAGTGGCTTCTAGGTCATGTAGGTATTTTGCGAAAAGTCAAAAGCTGATATCCTCTCCTCAACCAATTCTATATCTCCCCTTTAAACTAAACGTCAGAGCTGCTAAACTGCTACTATGGTCCTATGAGACAAGTTTAACCACGATGTGATGATTTCACCGACTATGCCTATTATCTCCCAGTGAATCTTCAAGTAAAACGTTAAAGTACGCATTCAGTAGTACTTCCAGTTATGCACTGGTATGATTGTAATAAAGTCAGCCATCCACCTTGGTATGAGTTTTAAATGCATCACGTCTACATCACGTCAGAATATAGACTCTGATTTACGATTTTCCACCTGCAAGGCGATTGCTTTTTGTATTAATGAACCCTCTCCATGTTGATACTACGTTCCTTACTTCATATCATAATAGCAAGAACTAGAGATAGAGAATGTGGACTGCGGAAGAATTGAGTCTCGACAATGGGCAGAGGGGATGTGTTCCAGCCGCGTGCTGCGCAGTGTATCAATCAATAAGTCAACATGGCATAACGACTTCTACGAGATCCTCGCCGGAGAGGCACGAAAGTGCCAGGTAAACTAATAATAATAGTTCCATACCATGTTATGATGTATGATACAGGCTAAATATTTAGGGTCACCGAAGTATTTTAAAACGGTTTTGAATATTTCGGTATTATTCCACTTGGAAAATAATGCGCGTTCTCACTGAAACACTTCTGAGTGAAAAGAAGAAACAATCATTAGCATTTCGTAGGTTAATGGCATTCGGTCTTTATATATCCTACAAGTGCAGATATGAATATTGTGTCCTTGTATAGCTGGAACATGCAAATACTGCAGAAAGAAATCCTACTGACCTAATAGCTGACAATGAATAGAGATGATGGTAATACCAGAAAGGAAACCCTTACACAATAAGGTTGACAACATTAGCTTTGATAAAATGTATGACAAAAAGGGATGAGATTTCTCCCTAAACTGCATTGTTTCCCTTTAATCAAGTTCCCATTAACGTGTGAAAGGACATGAATTGTTGGGAAAATTATGCCTGTATCGATCAGCACAAAGCATACATAGGCGAGTCCGGACGCGTATCACTAAGAATCTTGGAATATGCGTCTCCTATGTCTCTCAGCCATGCTAGCATTTTTATAAATGGTATTCAAGATATTCATAACAAATCTAGTCCATATCCGATCTTTCACTTCTACGATGATCTTTTCGAATTGTACATTTCTTCACGTGCGTAAAGACTTTCAATTATTATTCTAGTTCTGAAGGTCATGGGGGGGGGGGGCATTTCTGTGTTAATAACCGTCCAGCTAGGTTCGAAGGAGAGACAGCCACACCAATCTCCAACACGATCTCCAAACTTTACCTGACTGCAGGCAACACAGTGGGACATGTTATTAAGTACATGTGACCGTGCATCACAGAACGAACAAAAAGTTGCACCCCTTGATTTTACATGAGGACTCAAAAAAGGAGAAATGGGTCAAGTGAGTCAATCTTGAGTTTTTCATATTTTCTAAAAGAGCTATCCTTCTTCTACATTATTCTTAATTAATTAGGATCATTACATGAATGGGAAAGTGTGTTTTAAGCAGTTTTTCTACAACCTTTTTTTTTTGGGGGGGGGTAAAATGATCAGCTATGTCTTACAGGTCCCCTTTCATTTCTTAAAATCCTTTGCATACTCTTCACTTTCAAGTCTAATAACTTTTAAAAGGATAATGCTACTGGTTTGAAAGTTGGCATTAGTTATGGACAGAATGTGTTAATTAAGCATGCACAATTTCAGTTTAATTTGATAATCCCTTCATTGTTGCTGCTCAGGTGGTTTACATCTTGTGTTTTGTCCCTTTCATTGCTGAGCCAGCACCGCTTGGGAAAGATTAAACGCTTGAATAGACCCTGTACTCGAGTCAGAGACTCTTTTCTCAGTTCACACTTTTCCAGAGTGTGTGCTTTCTTTTTTGCATGCAAATTCAAAAGGATTATTTCAAATAGAATTAGAATATGGTTTTGGCATCACAATTTGAGTTTGTCAATTATCAATTGACCTGGATAGAACGCTACAGTTAGATGGGGAAAGGTTATGCAACGGTTTGAAATACATCAAAGATGTCTCCTGCTAAACTCAACTGCATTGTATAACTTTTTCGTAATTACGGAATATCAACGAATACGATTGGGTCATATTTTAAGTGATTTATCAATTGGTCTATAAAGATAGCTGATAAACTACACAAATTTATAAATGAGTTTTCTTTTGTCAATACCCAGTCATCTACTTTATTTTTTTTTCTTAATGCAAGGTCCACAAGTTAACTGGCAGCGACAGGTCAGACACGCAGACACACACAGCACACACACACTAGATATCACTAAATATGACCACAAGTTTTAAGTCGGATTCAAGACTTCCGTATTATATTACATGCCTCACGTATACATTATGTTGTTCTTATACGTTCACCCAGTCATACTTTTTATTCAATCACATTTTTTTTTTACTGGACATTTTGTTTATTTGGTGTTGAATGGTACATTCTTTGTTTCATTTCAAATACAGATTCAAGATTTGGATATAAGTTGGTTAGATCCGTTTACACATCATCACAATCTATCTTCGATTGGAGTAAACTTTGCCCGGTGGATATGTGCCATGCCACGCCTTTCGCACTTCAGAGTAGATGGCATCGAAGAATCCGAAGATTTCTTCTCAACAGCCGCCGCCTTGGCGTCATCATGCCAGGTATAATAACACTATGTGCATCAAACTTTACGTTATATAGATTTGTCGAATAGATTTTGAGTGTTCGTATCATTTTCTCGATGATAACTGAGTCTTGTGGCCACCTGTAAAGACCTGTGAATGTGAGAAACAAGCAATGAGTTCACACTTTTGGCGCAAAATTGTCTTCTTTACAGAGTTATTCTTTTGCACATCGCCCTCTGAATGTAAGCATTTCCCATTGTCTGCATCGCTAGCTTTCAGCAACATTAAGCCTTTCAATACATAAAGCAAAGCATCAGCAGAAACTCTTTCTGTTATGATAAAGAAATGCATCTAAATATCATTTTGACAAATATAGGAGACATTTCTCAACCTAATCGATATGACACAATTTGAGAATGATTCTGATGATAGAATAGCAGTATTACAGCCATGAATTCATCCATTTGTGCTGTATAAAATGGATGATACACAAACATCTGTGGCTTGTATAATTTTGCATCAATTTGATTTAAACCTCGAGATAGATGTATTAAGGCAACAGGAACAATTCATTTTAATCTACATCGCGATATCTTGTGTTCTGTACATTTACAAAGAATTCATGCAGTCGGTAACACGTTGATTTCCATTCTTTCCCGTTAATCATTATCTCGAATTGGAGGTTGATAATTGGACGTCATATACACACCTCTTGAATAAAACGTTTCATGTGCTACTCTTTCTTTTAATTACAAGATGTGAAATAAATCAAAGATGGCAACGGTACGGTTGCATCTAGACTCGACTTTAGTGCATAATTTGTTCGTTATCATACATTATCAACGAATACGAGGGAATATTTATTTCAAGTAATAATTGTCTATTAGTCCAAGGTAAACAGGTATAACATGACGAATTTATAAGTGAGTTTTCTTTTGTCGATATCGAGTTATTTACTTTAATGTATAGGTCCATAAGTTTAATGGGTACGCACGCACCCATCCACATCGCACACACACACACACACAATAAATACACTAAATGTGCAAGTAAGTTTTAAGTCGGATTCAGGACTTTTTATATACAATGAATTGTACGTTCACCAGGTCATGGGTTTTATTTTGATTACATAATTCTTTAGAGATTTACTGGACGTATTGTTTATTTATTGTTGAAGAGTTTATTCTTGTTTCATTTCTAAAACAGATTCAAGATCTAGACATGACTTGGGACGGTCTGTCTCCAGATCATCACAATCTATCTTCGATTGGAGAAAACTTTGCCCGATGGATATGTGCCATGCCACGCCTTTCGCACTTCAGAGTAGAGGGCATCGTATACGTACCCGAAGATTTCTTCTCAAGAGCCGCTGCCTTAGCGTCATCATGCCAGGTATATGTGCATCAAACTTTACGTTAAATAGATTTGTCGAATATATTCTTGAGTGTTCGTATCATTCTCTCGTTGGTACTTGAGTCTTCTGGCCACCTGTAAAAAGACCCGTGAATGTGAGAAACAAGCAATGAGTTCCCACTTTTGGCGCAAAATTGTCTTCTTTACAGAGTTATTCTTTTGCAGTTAGCCTTTCAATGCATGAAGCAAAGCACCAGCAGAAACTCTTTCTGATATAATAAAGAAATGCATCTAAATATCATTTTTGACAAATATAGGAGACATTTCTCAACCTAATCGATATGACACAATTTGAGAATGATTCTGATAATAGAATAGCAGTATTACAGCCATGAAATCATCCATTTGTGCTGTATAAAATGAATGATACACAAACATCTGTGGCTTGTATCATTTTGCATCAATTCGATTTAAACCTCGAGATAATCTAAAAGCTGATAAAATCAAGAACGTCGATGAGTAATATTTATGACCACCTATACTAAACACACATTTGGTATTACCTTTGTTCAGTTCAGTTCAAATGTATTTCAGATTTCCATTTTCTCAATGATGAGATTACAAAATTATTGACAATAAAACAAGAATACAAAATATATACAATCATGTCTTTTGATTGAAGAAGAAAAAAAAAACATTCTTGACACAAATGTATATGGTCATATCATATTATGAAGATGTCACAAATAAGTATCAGAAATATGATGGGGCCTACATAAAAGCTTTAACGCTTTTAAAACTGTTGGTTCCCACTATAAGTAAAAATAAGCAAGAATGAACATCAATCTAGTTTTCAAAGCTTCAGTCACTACGTACTTTCCTGGTACTCAACATTATGCATGCAAAGAATAGCACAGTATACCCATTGGTAAAGCACTGTTGGTAGGGATGTCAGAATTTCATGCCATTGTATACATTTAGCAAAGTAAATTTACTTTCAGATTAGTTGTCACACACTTATTAGCTGTGAAGCTATGTATATAAGGCAAAGTCCATACCTATGGCTCAAACTCAACACCCTAGCAGTATTAAACGCAGAGCACCGGTAACTACCAGTAAAGATACAGAGACCCGCACGTAGATGGCGTCAATATTCGGCACACGAATTGTACGCCACAAAATCTAATAATAATAACAACAACAACAACAACAACAACAACTAACAGTAAATGCAGTACGTGGGACTACATGAAAGTCGCGTAATTTCTCCAGTCTCTCTGCCGTTTCTTCTTTGATCTTGTCTACTGCTTTTAATTCCTGATCTTTTTCTTGGGATGGTTTGTTTTGTCATTGAATTCTCCTTCATTTTCCTCCATTGCTTGATCAAAATGTGATGAGTTTTTCAAGATATTTGTCAGATTTGCGTGGTGATTTTAACAGACATCCCAAAAGCCAAAAGCCAACTTCTATTGTTTACAGATTAAGTCAGTAGACAGTGGTAGAGGGTCAAATCAATGCTGCTCTCTGATTGGTCACTTTCCCGATGATGTCATTGGAGTGGATGTAGTACCTTTTGAAACCCAACCAAAATGGATGTAGTACCTTTTGAAACCGAACTGATCTTTAAATGTAAGTTTTAAACTCTTTCTCTTTGGAAATTCTGCCTTTTTTTTGTTAGTATAGGTGTAAAGAGGTCCTAAAAATGAGCACATCAAGACCAAAAACTGGATTTTCATGGAAAATGGATGTAGTACCTTTTGCAACTGAACTCTTCATAATATGTGCATCAAACTTTACGTTATATAGATATGTCGAATATATTCTTGAGTGTTCGTATCATTTTCTCGTTGATAATTGAGTCTTCTGGCCACCTGTAAAAAGACCTGTGAATGTGAGAAACAAGTCATGAGTTCACACTTTTGGCGCAAAATCGTCTTCTTTACAGAGTTATTCTTTTGCACATTGCCCTCTGAATGTAAGCATTTCCCACTGACTACATCGCTAGCTTTCAGGAACATTAAGCCTTTCAATGCATAAAGCAAAGCATCAGCAGAAACACGTTCTGCTATGATTAAGAAGTGCATCTAACTATTATTTTGACAAGTATAGAAGGAGACATTTCTCAACCTAATGGATATGACACAATTTGAGAATGATTCTGATGATAGAATAGCAGTATTACAGCCATAAAAATCATCCATTTGTGCTGTATAAAATGGATGATACACACACATCTGTGGCTTGTATCATTTTGCATCAATTCGATTTAAACCTCGAGATAGATGTATTAAGGCAACAGTAACAATTATTCTAATCTACATCGCGATATCTTGTGTTCTGTATAATTATTTTTACAAAGAATTCATGCAGTCGACAACACGTTGATTCCCATTCTTTCCTGTTAATCAACTCCAATTGGAGGTTGATAATTGGAGGTCATACACTCACCTTTTGAATAAACCGTTTCATGTATTACTCTTTTTTTTTATTACAAGATGTGAAATAAAACAAAGATGGCAACGGTACGGTTGCATCTAGACTCGACTTTAATGCATAATTTGTTCGTTATCATACATTATCAACGAATACGAGGGAATATTTATTTCAAGTAATAATTGTCTATTAGTCCAAGGTAAACAGGTATAACATGACGAATTTATAAGTGAGTTTTCTTTTGTCGATATCGAGTTATTTACTTTAATGTATAGGTCCATAAGTTTAATGGGTACGCACGCACCCATCCACATCGCACACACACACACACACACACACACAATAAATACACTATGGCCCGAATTCACGAAGGTGGTACAAATGAAACCATGGTTTAAACCATGGTTTAAACCATGGAGCGCCAAGTGTCGCATGGAATATTTCGTTACAAAATCAGTCATTTCGTCAATGAAATGATTATTTTGTAACGAAATGACAACATTCTGTAACTAAATGAACATTTCGTTAACGAAACGGTCATTTTGTCGACGAAATGACCAATTTCATAACAAAATATTCCGTGCGACACTTGGCGTTCCATGGTTTTTGTCCATGGTTTAAACCATGGTTTCATTTGTACCACCTTCGTGAATTCGGGCGTAAATGTGCAAGTAAGTTTTAAGTCGGATTCAGGACTTTTTATATACAATGAATTGTACGTTCACCAGGTCATGGGTTTTATTTTGATTACATAATTCTTTAGAGATTTACTGGACGTATTGTTTATTTGTTGTTGAAGAGTTTATTCTTGTTTCATTTCTAAAACAGATTCAAGATCTAGACATGACTTGGGACTGTCTGCCTCCAGATCATCACAAACTATCTTCGATTGGAGTAAACTTGGCCCAATGGATATGTGCCATGCCACGCCTTTCGCACTTCAGAGTAGAGGACATTTTATACGTACCCGAAGATTTCTTCTCAAGAGCCGCTGCCTTAGCGTCATCATGCCAGGTATATGTGCATCAAACTTTACGTTATATAGATTTGTCGAATATATTCTTGAGTGTTCGTATCATTCTCTCGTTGGTACTTGAGTCTTCTGGCCACCTGTAAAAAGACCCATGAATGTGAGAAACAAGCAATGAGTTCCCACTTTTGGCGCAAAATTGTCTTCTTTACAGAGTTATTCTTTTGCAGTTAGCCTTTCAATGCATGAAGCAAAGCACCAGCAGAAACTCTTTCTGTTATAATAAAGAAATGCATCTAAACATCATTTTGACAAATATAGGAGACATTTCTTAACCTAATCGATATGACACAATTTGAGAATGATTCTGATGATAGAATAGCAGTATTACAGCCATGAAATCATCCATTTGTGCTGTATAAAATGGATGATACACAAACATCTGTGGCTTATATCATTTTGCATCAATTCGATTTAAACCTCGAGATAATCTAAAAGCTGACAAAATCAAGAACGTCGATGAGTAATATTTATGACCACCTATACTAAACACACATTTGGTATTACCTTTGTTCAGTTCAGTTCAAATGTATTTCAGATTTCCATTTTCTCAATGATGAGATTACAAAATTATTGACTATAAAACAAGAATACAAAATATATACAATCATGTCTTTTGATTGAAGAAAAAAAAAACATTCTTGACACAAATGTATATGGTCATATCATATTATGAAGATGTCACAAATAAGTATCAGAAATATGATGGGGCCTGCATAAAAGCTTTAACGCTTTTAAAACTGTAGGTTCCCACTATAAGTAAAAATAAGCAAGAATGAACATGAATCTAGTTTTCAAAGCTTCAGTCACTACGTACTTTCCTGGTACTCAACATTATGCACGCAAGAATAGCACAGTATACCCACTGGTAAAGCACTGTTGGTAGGGATGTCAGAATTTCATGCCATTGTATACATTTAGCAAAGTAACTTTACTTTCAGATTAGTTGTCACACACTTATTAGCTGTGAAGCTATGTATATAAGGCAAAGTCCATATACCTATGGCTCAAACTCAACACCCTAGCAGTATTAAACGCAGAGCACCGGTAACTAACAGTAAAGATACAGAGACCCGCACGTAGATGGCGTCAATATTCGGCACACGAATTGTACGCCACAAAATCTAATAATAATAACAACAACAACAACAACAACAACAACTAACAGTAAATGCAGTACGTGGGACTACATGAAAGTCGCGTAATTTCTCCAGTCTCTCTGCCGTTTCTTCTTTGATCTTGTCTACTGCTTTTAATTCCTGATATTTTTCTTGGGATGGTTTGTTTTGTCATTGAATTCTCCTTCATTTACATCCATTGCTTTATCAAAATGTGATGAGTTTTTCAAGATATTTGTCAGATTTGCGTGGTGATTTTAACAGACATCCCAAAAGCCAAAAGCCAACTTCTATTGTTTACAGATTAAGTCAGTAGAAAGTGGTAGAGGGTCTAATCAATGCTGCTCTCTGATTGGTCACTTTCCCGATGATGTCATTGGAGTGGATGTAGTACCTTTTGAAACCCGACTAAAATGGATGTAGTACCTTTTGAAACCGAACTGATCTTTAAATGTAAGTTTTAAACTCTTTCTCTTTGGAAATTCTGCTTTTTTTTTGTTAGTATAGGTGTAAAGAGGTCCTAAAAATGAGCACATCAAGACCAAAAAGTGTATTTTGATGGAAAATGGATGTAGTACCTTTTGCAACTGAGCTCTTCATATGTGCATAAAACTTTACGTTATATAGATTTGTCGAATATATTCTTGAGTGTTCGTATCATTTTCTCGTTGATAATTGAGTCTTCTGGCCACCTGTAAAAAGACGTGTGAATGTGAGAAACAAGTCATGAGTTCACACTTTTGGCGCAAAATCGTCTTCTTTACAGAGTTATTCTTTTGCACATTGCCCTCTGAATGTAAGCATTTCCCATTGTCTGCATCGCTAGCTTTCAGCAACATTAAGCCTTTCAATGCATAAAGCAATTAAAGCATCAGCAGAAACACTTTCTGTTATGATAAAGAAGTGCATCTAACTATTATTTTGACAAGTATAGAAGGAGACATTTCTCAACCTAATGGATATGACACAATTTGAGAATGATTCTGATGATAGAATAGCAGTATTACAGCCATAAAAATCATCCATTTGTGCTGTATAAAATGGATGATACACAAACATTTGTGGCTTGTATCATTTTGCATCAATTCGATTTAAACCTCGAGATAGATGTATTAAGGCAACAGGAACAATTCATTTTAATCTACATCGCGATATCTTGTGTTCTGTACATTTACAAAGAATTCATGCAGTCGGTAACACGTTGATTTCCATTCTTTCCCGTTAATCATTATCTCGAATTGGAGGTTGATAATTGGACGTCATATACACACCTCTTGAATAAAACGTTTCATGTGCTACTCTTTCTTTTAATTACAAGATGTGAAATAAATCAAAGATGGCAACGGTACGGTTGCATCTAGACTCGACTTTAGTGCATAATTTGTTCGTTATCATACATTATCAACGAATACGAGGGAATATTTATTTCAAGTAATAATTGTCTATTAGTCCAAGGTAAACAGGTATAACATGACGAATTTATAAGTGAGTTTTCTTTTGTCGATATCGAGTTATTTACTTTAATGTATAGGTCCATAAGTTTAATGGGTACGCACGCACCCATCCACATCGCACACATACACACACACAATAAATACACTAAATGTGCAAGTAAGTTTTAAGTCGGATTCAGGACTTTTTATATACAATGAATTGTACGTTCACCAGGTCATGGGTTTTATTTTGATTACATAATTCTTTAGAGATTTACTGGACGTATTGTTTATTTGTTGTTGAAGAGTTTATTCTTGTTTCATTTCTAAAACAGATTCAAGATCTAGACATGACTTGGGACTGTCTGTCTCCAGATCATCACAATCTATCTTCGATTGGAGTAAACTTGGCCCAATGGATATGTGCCATGCCACGCCTTTCGCACTTCAGAGTAGAGTACATCTTATACGTACCCGAAGATTTCTTCTCAAGAGCCGCTGCCTTATCGTCATCATGCCAGGTATATGTGCATCAAACTTTACGTTATATAGATTTGTCGAATATATTCTTGAGTGTTCGTATCATTCTCTCGTTGGTACTTGAGTCTTCTGGCCACCTGTAAAAAGACCCATGAATGTTAGAAACAAGCAATGAGTTCACACTTTTGGCGCAAAATTGTCTTCTTTACAGAGTTATTCTTTTGCAGTTAGCCTTTCAATGCATGAAGCAAAGCACCAGCAGAAACTCTTTCTGTTATAATAAAGAAATGCATCTAAATATCATTTTGACAAATATAGGAGACATTTCTCAACATAATCGATATGACACAATTTGAGAATGATTCTAATGATAGAATAGCAGTATTACAGCCATGAAATCATCCATTTGTGCTGTATAAAATGGATGATACACAAACATCTGTGGCTTGTATCATGTTGCATCAATTCGATTTAAACCTCAAGAGAGATGTACTAAGGCAACAGTAACAATTTTATTCTAATCTACATCGCGATATATTGTGTTCTGTATAATTATTATCTACAAAGAATTCATGCAGTCGGCAACAAGTTGATTTCCATTCTTTCCTGTTAATCATTATCTCGAATTGGAGGTTGATAATTGGACGTCATATACACACCTCTTGAATAAAACGTTTCATGTATTACTCTTTTTTTTTTTTTAATTACAAGATGTGAAATAAATCAAAGATGGCAACGATACGTGTGCATCTAGACTCGACTTTAGTGCATAATTTGTTCGTTATCATACATTATCAACGAATACGAGGGAATATTTATTTCAAGTAATAATTATCTATTAGTCCAAGGTAAACAAGTAAAACATGACGAATTTATAAGTGAGTTTTCTTTTGTTAATATCCAGTTTTTCACTTTAATGTATAGGTCCATAAGTTTAACGGTCACGCACGTACGCACCCATCCACACACACACACACTTGCACAATATATACACTAAATGTGCAAGGAAGTTTCAAGTCGGATTCAGGACTTTTTATATACAATTGTACGTTAGATCACCAGGTCATGGTTTTTATTCTAATCACATAATTCCTTTGAGATTTACTGGACGTTTTGTATATTTGTTCTTGACGTGTTTATTCTTGTTTCATTTCTAATACAGATTCAAGATCTGGACATAGATTGGTACCCTCCGTCTCAAGATCATTACAATCTACCTTCGATTGGAGGAAACTTTGCCCGATGGATATGTGCCATGCCACGCCTTTCGCACCTTAAAGTGACGGGCGTCGTGTACTTGCACGAAGAATTCTTCTCAACAGCCGCTGCCTCAGCGTCATCTTGCCAGGTATATGTGCATCAAACTTTACGTTATATATTTGTCGAATATATTCTTGAGTGTTCGTATCATTTTCTCGTTGATAATTGAGTCTTCTGGCCACCTGTAAAAAGACCCGTGAATGTGAGAAACAAGTCATGAGTTCACACTTTTGGCGCAAAATTGTCTTCTTTACAGAGTTATTCTTTTGCACATCGCCCTCTGAATGTAAGCATTTCCCATTGTCTGCATCGCTAGCTTTCAGCAACATTAAGCCTTTCAATGCATAAAGCAAAGCATCAGCAGAAACTCTTTCTGTTATAATAAAGAAATGCATCTAAATATTATTTTGACAAATATAGGAGATATTTCTCAACATAATGGATATGACACAATTTGAGAATGATTCTGATGATAGAATAGCAGTATTACAGCCATGAAATCATCCATTTGTGCTGTATAAAATGGATGATACACAAACATCTGTGGCTTGTATCATTTTGCATCAATTCGATTTAAACCTCGAGATAGATGTATCAAGGCAACAGTAACAATTTATTCTAATCTACATCGCGATATCTTTTGTTCTGTATATTTTACAAAGTAAAGTTGCAGTCGGCAACACGTTGATTTCCATTCTTTCCTGTTAATCATTATCTCGAATTGGAGGTTGATAATTTGAAGTCATATACTCACCTCTTGAATAAAACGTTTCTTGTATTACTCTTTTTTTAATTACAAGATGTGAAATAAATCAAAGATGGCAACGGTGCGGTTGCATCTAGACTCGACTGTAGTACATAATCTGTTCGTTATTATTAATCATCAACGAATACAAGAGAATATATTTCAAGAAAATTATCTATTAGTACAAGGTATAAACAGGTAAAACATGACGAATTTATAAGTGAATTTTCTTTTGTCGATATCCAGTTATTTGCTTTAATGTAAGGTCCATAAGTTTAATGGTCACGCCCAAACGCACCCATCCACATACACACACACACACACACACACACACACACACACACTAGATACACTAAATGTGCGTGTAAGTTTCAAGTCGGATTCAAGACTTTTGTATTCACACGCCTCACTTTTGAATGTACACATTATCTTGTTCTTATATACATTGTACATTCACCTGGTCATGGTTTTTATTGTCGAGCCCACCGGAGGTGAGGGGAGACTAAGGGATCGCCTGCGGCGTCTGTCCGCCCGTCGTCCCTCCGTCCGTCCGTCGTCTGTCCGTAACGCTACGAAAACTTCAATAACTCTTTACTCTGGGCTTCAATTGCAATCAAACTTCGAGGGAAGAGGGGTCATACAAAGTCTCACATTTTCCCATGTATGAAGGTCACCTCAAGGTCAAAGCTCACGGGCATGGGTCAATGTTAAGTTTTTATGGCGCCTTTTTATTATGGGTCATAACTTTTGATCCATAACTCCATTTGTGACTTAAGTTGGATGGAAGATGTCCATTGGGGAGTGGATGGTCACCACAGGGTCAATGGTCACAAGAATGGGTCAACGAACTTTTAGATCCAAATGTTAAGTTTTTATGGGGCATTTCTATTATGGGTCATAACTTTTGATCCATAACTCCATTTGTGACCAAACTTGGACGGTAGATGTCCCATGGGGAGTGGATGATCATCACAAGGTCAAAGGTCACAAGCAGGGGTTAACGAACTTTAAGAGCCCAATGTTAAGTTTTTATGGGGCGTTTCTATTATGGGTCATAACTTTTGATCCATAACTCCATTTGTGACTACACTTGGATGGTAGATGTCCCTTGGGGAGTGGATGATCACCACAAGGTCAAAGGTCACAAGCAGGGGTCATTTCATCGTTGATTATTGAGTCTTCTGGCCACCTGTAAAAAAAACCTGCGAATGTGAGAAACAAGTCATGAGTTCTCACTTTTTGCGCAAAATTTTCTTCTTTAAAGTTATTCTTTTGCACATTGCCTTCTATATGTAAGCATTTCCAATTGTCTGTATCGCTAGCTTTCAGCAACATTAAGCCTTTCAATGCATGAAGAAAAGAAAGCATCAGCAAAACACTTTCTGTTGTAATAAAGAAATGCATCTAAATATTATTTTGACAAAATAGAAGTAGAAATTTCTCAACCTAATGGATCTGACACAGTTTTAGAATAATTCTGATAATATACCGGAATTACAGTCATGAAGTCATCCATTTGTGCTGTATTAAATTGATGATACCCAAACATCTGTGGCTTGTATTATTTTGCATGAGTTCGATGTAAACCCCAAAAAGAGATGTAATTTAGGCAACAGTAAAGATTTATTCTAATCTACATCAGGGGCCGTTATAATATGTTGTGTCCTGTGTATTTCTCAAAGAATTCATTAAGTCGGCAACACGTTGATTTCTCTTCTTTCCCGTTAATCATCTTAAATTGAAGGTTGATGAATGAAAGTCACACACTCACCTTTTGAACAGCCGCTGCCTTAACGTCATCATGTCAGATCTGTATCGTTGATAATTGAGTCTTCTGGCCTCCTGTAAAAAGACCTGTGATGTGAGAAACAAGTCATGAGCTCTCACTTTTTGATGATACCATAGCGGTATTATAATAGAGCCATAACATGAAATCATCCATTTGTGCAACACGGCAACACGTTGATTTCTTTGTAGTTATTCTTTTGCACATTGTCCTCTATTATGGAAGCATTTCCAGTTGTCTGTATCGCTAGCTTTCAGCAGCATTAAGCATTTCAATGCATGAAGCACAGCATCAGCAGAAACACTTTTTGTTGTAATAAAGAAATGCATCCAAATATGATTATGCACGAATATAGAAAGAGAAATTTCTCAACCTAATGGATCTGACACAATTTTAGAATAATTCTGATAATACAATAGCATTATTACAGCCATGAAATAATCCATTTGTGCCGTATTAAATGGATGATGCACAAACAATCTGTTGCTTGTATAATTGTGCATGAGTTCGATTTAAACCTCGAGAGAGATATGATTAAAGGAAACCAAAACCCAAAGAGAAATGTGGATTGAGTTAAATCAGCAACATTAGTAGAACACATCAGTGAAAGTTTGAGGAAAATCAGACACTTGATGCAAAAGTTATTAGTTCTTAAAGGTTTGGTGTTGGAACTGCTGGATGAGGCGACTACTAGAGGTTATGATGTCATGTGTGGACAACAATATAAAGAAAATGAAAATGGAATTCCACAAAGATTCAATTTTCATGAAAATTATAAATTCCATCAATTTGATACTGACATAATATTATGTTAAGGGTAGCAATTATTACCCCTGCTTTCTGAAAGCGGTTAGTCAAATGCTCTATCGTTATGATAGAAAAGTGAATGTTTGTGGAATTCCCTTTATATTTTCTTTATATTGTTGTCCACACACACGTCATAACCTCCAGTAGTCTCCTCATCCAGCGGGTCCAATACCAAAATCTTGAAAATTCATAACTTTTGTATCGATTGTCCAATTTTCCTCAAACTTTCACCGATGTGTTCTAGTAATGTTGCTGCTTCCATGTGCCTATATGTTTCAAGCCGTGTTTCAGGCTTATTCATGCGCACGATCTTTTTTCTATCTACAATTGGGCTGTTTGCTTGTTTGTTTGTTTGTTGATGTTGAAATGCTACTATTTTTGTCATTATAGTACAGATTCTAGAAGTCAATTTCGTTTCGTCTGCAATTTATCGAGACTTCATTCATTTTCAAACCTCGATTTCTATTATTCCTTCCGATTCATTATTATCGCAAATTTAAGTTCGCTTGTATAAATCTTACACACTCACCTGCTGAATTCAAATGCAGATTCAAGATCTGAAGTTGTCTGGGATAAAAGTATTTGAAGATTGTCAGAATCCACCTTCAATGGGAAAAAACTTGGCACAATGGATATGTACTATGCCACGTCTTTCGCTCTTCAGTGTTAACAACGTATACTTGCCCGAAGAATTCTTTTCAACAGCCGTCGCCTCAGAATCATCATGTCAGGTATGTCACATCAGGCTTCGCAACGAGTAATTAGAAAAGAAGACTATCGAAAGATGTCTTCCAAAATATAGATTTGACCTCGACTTATCTTGATGCAATGTGTGAGTGGTCGTCACTGTGAATGAATGGCCTATCCAGAAATGTCAATCCTAAAAATAATGAATACTATAACAGGTCCATGAGTTTAAAGCTTCATGCGATGTATGTTTTCGGAGGCAAATGTCTTTGTGTTCTTTGTGTTGTGATTTTTTTTTTTATTTGTGCTTTTTCTTTCTCCAAATACAATAACGAATGAAAACTAAGTGATACAGAGTATGCAAAGTGCTAATTTCATCACCCATAAAAACATGCATTCAGCTGTTAGCTGGTTTTCAGCAAGGCCGTGAACATTAATACAAAGCGTGTGTTTACAAATAGATTTACAATGAATTAAATTCAATCAGAAACGTGTAACATGAAATGTATATACAATGAACAAAAGAAATAAAAATGAGAACCTGAGGAAAAGAATTATACAGAAATATACAAGATTTTGAAAAATGGGCAATCATTATATCACTATATCACAACGCAAACAGATTAAGAGGCTTCAAACTGGTGGAGATACAGGGGGCGGGTCAAAATGAATTGACATAATCTGTCTGGTGAGCAAATATTTTAATGTAAAACTTTAGCATCTGGATACAAACTGAATATAAATTGTTGCAATCATACAGCTCTTTTCTTTATTTCTGTTATAAATAATTTGATATCATTGATTGTCCTAAGTCTTACACTGTATAGGGAGATCATTAAAGAGTATAGAAGCTGAGTCCTTTTCTTTTAAAAAATGGTTTGTGGTTTTGGAAGAACAACAGTGCGGAGATTGTAATAAGACTGAGATCTAAACTGAATCCTGGAAGACAGCGAATCAGGGGCGAGGTTATGGAGTATACTAACAAGGCCTGAATCTTTTTCAGTTGTTTGACATCGGTGGTACTGTACAGAGCTTCTCTATTGAAATCAACTCCAAGGATTAAGCGTAGACACCTGTTTTGTACTGTTTGAAGCTTTGCAAGTTGGGAAGCATGACCTTTCATCCAAAGCATACTACAATACTCCAGCTGTGGCTAAATCAGTGTTTGGAGTAGTATCAACGAGGTTCTCTTATCGAGATACTGACGGACACGCTTTACCGAGTGAAATGTTTTCGTAGTCTTTTTCTTCACTTCTTCTCTTTGGGGTGTCCACGTTAAACTGCTGTCGAGGATAACTCCAAGATATTTGCACTGGGAAACTCTTGACAATTTTCTGTCTTAAATGGAAAGATTTACATTTTCAAATTTGCGTAAAAATCCCTATGAATCGACCACCCTAAAATCACATTTTTCTATATTAAGGAGAAAATGATTATCTAAGAACCAATTTGACATCAACTTTAAGCCATCATTGATGACCTTTTCTTGTGAAGGAAAGTTTTGATTTCAGACAATGGTCTCCTTAATTCTTTTTTTGTCTCGCATAGCGCTATTTTCCGACGTCTTCGTCGTCGTCGTCAACGATTTGGAGAACTTTCTCTAACTTTCCACAGCTTTGAGCTGTATATGACCATTATATTAACACCGCATATTATACATATAAGTTTGAATATGGATGAAGTCTAACAAGGTCAAGGGTGAAAGGTCATTAAACTTGTCCTGATGAGCACTATACTCAAAATATTCTAGTGTACTCTCAATAACTTTCCACAGATGTAAGCTATGACCACAAAACTAGCACCACAGGTATACAAAATCTTAAGAAGCCGCGCTGGTCAAGTTTGAATACACAGGTGAATTCCGACAATATCAACATGCTAAAAATGCCATATGTCAATGAACTTTTCCTTGGAAGCACTAGCTGTACTGATATTATTATGGTGTTCTCTCAATAACTTTGGACAGAATCTAGCCCGGACCACCCAACTCACATCACAGGTACATAACCTAAAGATGTCAATCAAGTTCGAGTATTATTTTTTTTTCATTCATTCATTCATTTTTCATTTCCAACAAAGACATATAAACATGTTACAGAAATTGAATACAAGTACATAAATTCTATCATGTATGGATGAAGTCCAACAATGTTAAAGGTTGAGATGTCAATAAACTTTCACTGTCACTCACTGTGCTCCCATATTATTCTCAATAATTTTCTACCAAGCGCGCCGGAGCACTTTTTTTTTTGGGGGGGGGGGGGCAAAATCTCGACGGGGCACATTATGTGACGGTGCGAAATCCTCGGCGAGGGAGCGAAGCGACCGAGCGTGGAGTACCACGGTAGGGACTTTTTGTAAAAACAGAGTACACAAGTCGCATTTTTAGAGCAATTTTAAAAGCGAATTTCTGGATAATTACATAGGTCTATAGTGGAAAAAATTAGTGCGAAGGACTATGATTATAACATACGGGGGTACATTTATGTGGCGGAAGATCCTCGGCAAGGGAGCGAAGCGAGCGAGCAGGGGGAGGATTTCGGAGGGGTATCACCCCTCTCCCAAGGCATGGTAGGGACTTTTTGTAAAAACAGAGTACAAAAGTCACGTTTATAGAGCATTTAAAAGCAAATTTCTAGGAAATTAGATATTGTAGAAAAAAATAAGTGCGAAGGGGTATGATCATAACATAAGGTACATTTTCTTTGTGACAGTGTGAGATCCTCGGCGAGAGGGTGTGGGATGGGGGATACCCCCTCCCACGGTAGGGACTTTTTGTCAGAACAGAGTACAAAAGTCGCGGTTATAGAGCATTTAAAGCAAATTTTTAGTAAATTAATCATAGTGAAAAATATAGTGCGAAGGACTATGATTATAACATACGGGGGACATTATGTGACAGTGTTAGTCTTCGGCGAGGGAGCGAAGCGACCTAGCGGGGGGAGGGGTCCCCCTCCGACGATTAGATAGGGACTTTAAAAAAAAAAACAGGGCATATATAGAGCATTGGAAAGCGAATTTCCAGTAACTTAACAAGTTGTTGCTCCCCAGCATGTTTACCTACGAAATTGTCACAGTTGTTTTTCCTGCTTTTACTTACTGATGATTCAATCATATTATAATAAAATAAATATGATATGAATTCAACAAAAGTTTATTTGAAATTACTACCGGCTCTATCTTGCAGGCATAGGAAACATCGTGTCCCTTGTCAACGTGTATACATTGATCCGTTGCATCAAGGATATATCCTAGTTGGTTAAAATGGACGATAATATTTACCACAAAAAATGTTTTTGCCCTCTCGCCAATTCTATATTGAATCAGACCATGGTTACATTAGATATTTCTTTTGAAGACAGGAAAGGTCAGTTTAGAAATGTGAGTACAAAGTATAGTTTACTTCTTGTCTACATAGATATGCAACACATAACGCCATGATCACCCAGTATTCATAATTCATACTTTACTTGTTCATTTGAAGGAAATAGTGACATTTTTGTATGTTTTCTCGATGTTTCACAGATTGAAGTTCTTGAATTGACTAAATTTTCATCGCCGACGCCTGTCATTGGTCATCAGCAATCCCCGACAGCTTTCAAACGTTTAGCTCTGTGGGTTCATTCTATGCCACGTCTGTCTCAGTTCGAGTTGAATCCTAGTAAATTCATATGCGAGGAATTCTTTGCAACAGCCGCGTTCTTTGCTAAAAACTTTAAGGTATGTCAGCTTCAACCATGCAATACTGACATTTGATCGTAGTAATTTGCTTATCATTGTTTTTCCTTGTGCTACTACAATAACAACACTAAGAACAACAACTACAAAAACAACAAAAACAACGTACAAGGTTGTTAATACTATGTATCAGCATGCTAGATTGTCGTCAAGTGAATATGCACAACAAGTTGGTGACTTGCGTTCTTGAGCAAGCCACCTTGTCCACAATGCTGCCCGCAATTCAGGTACTCATAGGAATAGTCGATTGTAAGCTGGTATATCACCATGTTCAAATTGAATGGGTGTTCCATGTATGGCAGCGACATGGTTCGAAATTTTCGCAGAAAGTTAAGGATAAGAAAAGAGATCGTAATAGCTAATTTTATCAATCAGCAGCTTAGATGACCTTGTCTTGGTACTGAATTTCAAAGCAATACAATTTTCCGCCTGCTGTAGATCCATTAAACTGGTTAAATACTTTACAAGAAGTTTCAGGAGTCCTTTGGTTCTATCGTCTCGAAAATAGAGGCAATGGCAACACAAATATTGCTGCCTGAAACTGCATGATCTGGGTTCCAGATGTTGTTATCACTCAGTATCAACAACTGCTACATTTCTATGGCAAATTTGCTTTCAGCCAATTAGATGCAAGGATTTCAGTGGCTTGTTACAAATATCGTTATTTGTTATTGATAACAAGTTTTATAAAACGGGGCCCGGTGTTTAAAAATCATTACCACCCGGGTAATATGAAGGTCCTTGCTTGATAAATTGAACACAACAGTTGCTTTCGCGTTATAGTTCAGTTTCTTGGGATTTGATTTAAAAAGTGAAGTTTGTTTTTATCGTATCTCAAACTGAGAAAATAATTGACTTTAGATGTGCCCGAGTAATAAACATTCTGTACTTACATCGGTCTATATTTTTAAACTAGCATTAGTTGTCGTATTTCTTCTCAGGACAACCTGACATAATAGATCGTTATTGTTTGATATTTCATTTTGTTATTCATGTCTTTGTTAACAGATTCAGAGTCTGACATTTCTTGATATTCGAATAAATGACGATTTGCCACATTCAGACATGATTGTGGCCCTGGCACGATGGGTCTGTAACATGCCATGTCTTTCGCACTTCAGAGTGTGTTCCAACCTCTTGACCACTAGATTCCTCTCAGCAGCCACCAAGATGGCGCAATCTTGTCAGGTATGTCACCTGTACCTACGCACAATGCACGTTTGACAGTGGAAGTATGAGTAAATGTGAGCTCTGACAATTCTGCCGTCAATGACGTGCCTGCTGATTATCTGGGAAGAGACAAATTTCTTTAACAGTGTTCAAGAAGACAAGTGGAGATACCTTGTATACATTGGCCTCAGTCAAAAAGCATTTCCTTGTCTTAAGCACTTGTACCTCCACACTTTAGCCCTAGAACGTTTGAAGGAAAACAATATCAAAGTTTATATTCTATTCATCAACATTCCTTGTAATTACTGTATCGCTACAAGTCAATGGAATGGTACTATTTTTATCATCATCGTCATCATTTTCATCGCTATCATTTTTGTTGTTGCCATTTTATTATCATTACTATGATTACTATCATTAGTTATAGTAGCAGTAGTAAGTAGAAGCAGTAATAGTAATAATGTTAATTCTATCATTATCACTCGTAGGAGTGATAGCCTTAATCTGTATGCGGCATTTGTCAGCAACTTGTCTTAAATGCTATCCAGATAAAAGGATGACTGCAATCAAGGTGCAGATTTTATTCAAGTGACATTGCTTAGAGTCGGTTGAAAAGAAGTTCAACGCAGACTCTGCTTAATTTCGATGACCTCTCATGAAATGAAATGCAATAAAAATAAATTGCTTTGTTTCAGTATCATCTTAATGAAAATAATATTTTAATAAACAAGCCACTCCAGGCATGAAACTGATTTAATACATAACAAATTGTACAGTTTGCTCAGGGAGGTGGAATTCCACCTCTCTGGTTTGCTCCTATGTACTTGAGCTACTCCTGTGCTTCAAGGCAGAAAAAATTTGCCTGAACGTGGGGACGGCGGGTGAATGTGGTTTGCTAATTTCTAGATGTTCTGTCCATGGGGCCTATTAGTATTTACGAATTTCCTTTTATTAGCTGTACATTGCAATGTGGCTGTGCGCGGCCCCGTCGCTGTGCACAAGTGTTACACTTGTGTACGGCGGCGGGGCTGTGTTTAGTCAATTGCAATGGTCCTATGGAAGTTATTCAATGTGCACTCGTCGTCGCCATGTCGGGCGAGCCTGGGCGGGCTTTCGGACTGTCAAGAGTTATTTCATCCTATTTTCGAAATGGAATTGAATAATTATGATAATGAATAATACTTTTCTCCGCATTACGTAACATCAATCAGATGTTTTTGGAGGTCTCTGCCAAACCATTTTTGGTTGGGTATATACAGTTATGTTTTGCATTAGTGGGTATTCTCGGATGTACGACCCTTTATAGTATGTTCGTTAGTAAGAAGTTATTTAAATATTTGAAAAAAAGCATAAAAAACACAGAATTAGTGTTTAAATTGTTTGTATCAAAGAAATGTTTTTGTGTTGAAGTAATAACTTTGTAATTCATTTATCCTCTGTAAAATTATGTTGCTTCGAGAAATCAATAAATTCTATCATTTGAAAAAAAAAAATCATATCTCAATCTGAGAAATCCTTGTCTACTTTAATGAATATTCTTTCATAGGGCATGCCCCAAACATATGTATTTTCTTGAGGCTAATATCTATAAATCGATTCATCCACGTGGCTTTTTTACAATGATTTTATCAATTTTTGTCCTAATTCTCGTTATCTCCTCTCTGTTTGTTTCCGTTTTTAAACAGATAAAAGATCTGACCTTGAGTGTAGGAAAATGTAATGACTGTCACCCATACCAATCCTCTACGGGAAGAGACATGGCCAGATGGGTCTATAGTATACCGCGTCTTTCCCGCTTCAATGTGAGTGACGACTTCTTGACCCATGAATTCCTCTCAGCAGCCTCCGAGATATCGGAATCTTGTCAGGTATGCCACCTACTATGCACGATGCACATTTGACAATGAAAAAAAAAAAAAAAAAAAAACCTGTGAGTTAAGACCATTCTATCTTCATTGATATGACTCCTGGCAGTCTGGAAATGGACCATTTTCTTACTTTAAAAAACAACCTGAATGACCACTTGTCACGTCCTTTGTCCTGGCAAATAATTCTTTGCTCAAAGCCTCAATCTGTGAGCGTTATTTTGAGGAAAATAGTTATCAAAATGAGTGGTGATTATTGTTCTTTTCATCACACATGCAATTATTGTTCTTAGGATAGTATCAGTTCAAGCATAATCTTTCGTATGGTTATTGTTGTTATTATTGGTATCATTATCATTATCATTACTATCAACATTATTAATCGTAGGAGTGATATTCCATTTTCATCATTATCCTGTCTGCTGCATGCATTTGACAATAATGTAATTTCAGCCAGTGCTTTCCAGAGATATAGGACGAATGTACTCTGGGTGCAAGTTGAATTAGTATTCAAGTGACACTATAATATACTAATAGTTGGTCGAATAGCCCCTCTGCATAATTCTATGTCCCCATGAATAAAGTGAATTGATTTGTTTCTGTATCATTGTAATGTATGTCATCATTTCGGTAAGCATGTGCCAAGCCAAATGTGATGTTCATTTAACATGTTTAATGCCTTAGAAATTAACAGTTTGCACCTATTTGACACTGCCCCGAGCCTTAAAGCTGACTAATTCTTTTGTATTATTTCTTTTTTGTATTATACTTTCGCTTTAAAGATGTAAGACTGGAATTTGATTGAAATTTGACCACAACGAAAATAGGCGATGGAAGTGTTTACAAATTAATAAAAACAACAACATTAATTGTATACAGGTATGACGGACGACGAGCGAATTAAAATCATAGGCGTTCAGTTGACTCACTCGTTCACGTATAGTGTCTGTGTAATGACTCTCTTTTGTCTGTGTTTTAAACAGGAGCACCTTTGATATGCACTTTATATCCAGTAGCCTATTATTTGCTGTATAATACCAGAAGTTTCATACGTCAACTGTCGTGACTGTTTACTAGTATAGTCTCGAAAACAAAAAATGTTAACGTTCTTGTCTAAAACTGCGTGTTTTATTGCCCTTGATCATTTACATGAAGATCCACGCGTGAATCAATGCCCAAAACTTTTGCCTTTATTTTACTACACTATGAGTGAGAGAGAAATGCATTGTTGATTTTTATCTTGAGAAGTATCTCAATCTGAGCAGTAGTTATTTCATGTCTTAGTAAATGTACGTTCATGTACTTAGCCATGTTCAAAGCTTCCGTTATTACATTAAATTTGTTTGACGTTCTTATGTTGAATCATCAATATGCCTTTTTTACAATGATTTTTTCGTAATACCCTTTGTCTTCTCTGTATGTTTCGTTTCAAAACAGATTGAAGAACTGACATTGAGTGTGGGGAAATTTGAGGTGTGTTTTCCGTACCATTTCTCTATGGGAAGAGACATGGCCAGATGGGTCTATAGTATACCGCGTCTTTCGCACTTCAATGTGAGTAACTACTTCTTGACCAGTGAATTCGTCTCAACAGCCACCGAGATGGCGGAATCTTGTCAGGTATGTCAGATGTAACCACGCACAATTTACATATTATTTTGACATTGAAAATATCTGTGACCCTAACCATTTTGTCTTCATTCTTAGGCTACGAACGACTTGAACACGTTTTGATGTGTTATACTTTAATATCAGAATTTCAGTAATTCTGCACAAGAACTGATCATGAGTCGTTCTTAAAGTCGTTTCTTAGCCAAGGAACTGCTTTGTGAAACACCCCCTGATTGTCTAGAGATAGACCATTTTTACTGTAAAAATAACTTGAATGACCATTTGTCAGGTAAGGCCTTTGTCCTGGCAAATAATTCCATGCACAATGACCTCAGTCAGTGAGCGTATTTGTCGTCTGTATTTATATCGCTGGTCTTTCCCCACATTGGTCCCTTTAATGTATGAAGAACAATAGTAATCAAAACGTGGTTATTGTACTTTTCTTATTCTTATATTAGTGTCAGTACAAGTATAAACGTTGGTATCTTCGTCATTGGTATTGTTATCATTATTTGTAATGCTGTTGTAGTAATTATTATTATTAAAGTTATTACTTGCAGGAGCAATATGCAGTGATTATTATTCTGTCGGCA